>NC_134274.1:80831032-81131032 GCF_031893055.1 Leptodactylus fuscus | reverse complement strand
CTCCCTGGGATAATCCTCTTTTGCCAGCTAAAGGCTGGCTACCCTCCAGGCAGTGAGGTTGCATCTGTTCAGGCCTTGATAGGGCCGACTGTTCCGGATTACCAGAGTTTACACTGGTGGAAGCCTCCAGGTGTTCCTCCGTCTCATGAGAGTGAAGACGGTGAACCATGCCCTTTCTAACCAGAATGGCGAGCTCCTTGCCAAGCTCTGGTTCTGCCTGCGTTTTGTCAATACCTTCCGAATCCTCAGTTGATGAGGGTAGACGCACTTCCGTCTGAACCTCCCCGGTATTGACAGGGCATACAGCGCCGGAGGATTGTCTTCCCGAACTGGGGAGCAACGTTCCTCTATTGCGGCGCTGTTTGAGGTGGCCATCAGATCCACCTCGGGGAGACCTCATCCTTTGGTAGGAAAGTGGAGGGCACCCTGGTCGGGGGATGACCTGGCTAAGGTCATCCACATTCTGGTGAGTCAGTCCCGCAGACTGTAACCTGGAATCTGAACCGCTGGCCGCTGGGAGATTCATAGATCCGAATAGATGAGGATCCTGGCGTCTGGTAACGTGGAGAGGGCTCTCATCTTCCGTCTGGAATGACCGTAATTGGCTATGATCAGGCTGTCCGTCCTGGTCCTTTACGCCCGAAACTGTACAGTCCATGTCAGAAGCTTCACTTGAGCTCTGGTAATCTCTCGCCAGCTGGGTAAGCGCGTTCTCTTCAGGTAACGCCAGGTGCTCTGTACCAGGGTCTCCCCCAGATGAGCTCCCCTGGACAGGGAGGCATCTGTGGTCAACAGGGTCTAGGTAAACCTGACCGAGGACCTGCCATCGCGAAGATGGGTCTGCCGGGCCAATCATGGCCGGGCACTGATGGTTCACTGGATAGGCTTTTTTAGTCCCTAGGGACAGCGATTCCGGACTCGCAGCTTCTTGACATAGAGAAGGTGCCTCCAGGTAGGAGAGTCCCTGGTGAATCCCCGGAACTGGATTAGATTTGATGGAATCGTAAAAAATCCTAACGGGTCTTCCTTGATCCTGGCTTAGAGAAGCCCTCTGTCCCATTAAAGGGCTCCCCAGCCTTACTAGGGGGCTGGGGGAAGACCCGTGGATACTACTCCCCTGGAAATAGGGGGGGCTGAAGTTCTGCCGTCTGGGAGGGTGGAAATTTGAGGACAAGGTTTTCCACCTGGGTGTTCGTCCCTTTGATCTAAGGTCCTGGGCCGAGCTATGAGAGAACCTGCGAGTATACCTGGCCTGAAGGTCCCTTAAGGAAACCGCATCCCGTGGCGGGAGCGGTCTAGGTCGAAGATGAACCTGAGTCCTTCGCCCAGGATTCTGGAAACCAAGAAGTCTAGAGAGAGATCCTTCTGGACGGGTATTCAAAGATGAAGTTGTTTGGGGCCCTAAAAAGGGCAAGATGTTCTCTCGGCCGGTGGAGCCTTGATGTAGCAAATGACCCTGGGACCTTTGCGTCGGGGCCCTAGATGGACGGGCCCGATTTCTCCCAGGATGGCAGACCACTGATGGGTCAGGGATCCTTCTTACGATCGCGGAAAGTGCCGCGTCCTCTACCTCTGCCCTGGGGAGTGGAGCGTCCACGCCCCCTGAAGCCTCTGGTGGAGGATCCTCGGCCCCGAAAGGCAGTTCTTCTCCTTTCAGGCGGCTGCGGCAGATTTTTGGTTTTAGTGTCCGCCAGATCCTCCATGATTTTGTCCAGGGCTTTACCAAAAAGCCTACCTGGCTCAAAGGGCAGGGTACAAAGCCCTAGTCTGGAGGCGTTGTCCACCCTCCATGGTTTAACCCACAACGGTCGCCTGGCCACAGTGGTGAGGGCCATAGATTTGGAGGCGAGTTTTAGTTGCGACCTGGAGGATTCAGCCAAGTGGTCCACCAGTAAATTAATATCGGTCATAGCCGATAGGAGGTCGTCCCGGTGGACCCCCGTGTCTATGTCCCTAGCAAGGGAAGATAGTTCGGCCTGTAGGGCAGAGACCACCTCATTAGCCGATATGGCCACGGAGGCCTGTGACGAGGCGACAGAGTATGCCCGCCTCAGGGACCCCTCTACGCGGCGGTCCAACGGGTCCTGCAGGCTTGAGCCGTCCTCGGCTGGCAGGACTGTCCGGCGGGATAGTTTGGCAACTGCCACGTCAACTTTAGGCGGTGGTCCCCAGACACCCTGCTGGGACTCTGACATAGGGAAGAGTGCCCTGAATCTAGCGGAAGGTGTAAATGCTTTCTCGGGTCGCTTCCACTCGCCCTCCATTACCTGGACCAGGTCAGTATTAGCCTTAAAGGACTTAGCCCTCCTGCTTGGCCCTTCCCCTGCCTCCCGATCACATGATCTGAGGACTCTGAAAAGTCTGCCCATCTTGTCGAGGGGAAACACCTCCTTCTCCACCTCCACAGGGTCCTCCTCAGAGGACTCAACCTCCCCGATGTGAAGCCTCTCAAGAGGCGGGAGGGAGGGCTCCGAAGCCTCCAGCCGGGGCCTCTTGGCGAGGTGGGAAATGGTCTTGTCCACCTTTCTCATGGACTGGGAAACGAAGTCCTTAACCCAGGAGACCATCTCTCTGATCGGGGTAGCCTCAGAGGGAGGCACTCTGCATCCCTGGCAGTACCTGTATTCACAGGCATCAGGGAGGGGGATTTTACATTGGGCACAAGACAAATGTCTCCTCTTCGCCGTGGTCTTCCTCCGAGGGAGGGTCGAGGATGATGAGGAGGACATACTAAAGGGAGGAAGGAAAGAGACAAGAACCCAAGGAGCACTATATAAAAAATCCGGACCACAGTTACAGCCCCAGCCCACTCTCCCCTCCACCAACCTTGATAGCACGAACTAGCAGTTCCAGCTCTTGAGCTTTGAATCCTGAGGCAGCAATGCTTCAGAAGTACCTGTAACTGGAGCGACAGGTACCATCTTGTGGTGGAGGGGGGTTTAAATAGGCCGGCTGGGGGAGGGACAGTGGGCGGAGCCACGCCCCCACCACCTGGGTCCGAGCCACTTCCTCCTATTAGCCTTAAAGTTATTCACCAGCAGTGGCTTACCTGCTGATCTTCACTGTCATCCGACAGCCGCGGCATGTAACTCTGGCCGCACGGTCTGCGCATGCGTGGTTTCCCTGGAAACGGTCCCTGGCTCGGGCGGAACCTGGGAACCAAAAAACTAGTTCCCAGGCCCTGCCGGCCGACGAAAGTTCCTACCTGCCGGCACCTGCAGTATCCGACGTCCGCGATGCCGCCGCACACGCTCCAGCGGGGACCCGGACCGGAGCAGGGGGAGAGACTCATCCGGACCACGCAGCAAGGTAAAAAACTTAGGGGGGGGAGAGGGGACCCCTGTAAGAGGCCAGAGCACCTCTCCCCCATCCACCTGTCCTGTCCCACAGGACAGAAAAAAACACAAAGGGGAGTTGGTCCTCTGACCTCTTATAGGGGTTGATTGCTGTTAGGTAATTAAATATTCCACCTGTCCTAACAGCTCATAGGGGCAGGATTATCCCCAGTTGTGCTGCTGTTGGGCGTAGGGGGAAACTAAATTTCTCTAAGACTGAACTACTACTATTTCCACCATCTAACAGATCTGTCCCTGATATATCCATTGCAGTCTCAGGCCTTACTATAACTCCTAGGCAGCAGGCCCGCTGCCTCGGGGTCATGTGTGACGCAGACCTTTCCTTCACCCCTCATATTGAATCACTCGCACGTTCATGTCACCTCCACCTCAAAAACATCTCCAGAATACGCCCTTTCCTCACCAGAGATACACTAAAGACACTTATTGTCTCTCTGATTCATTCTCGCCTTGACTACTGTAACTCCTTACTAATCGGTCTTCCCCTCACTAAACTCTCCCCTCTACAATCTTTTCTGAATGCAGCGGCCAGGCTCATCTATCAGGCTAGACGCTACAGCGAGGCCTCCGGTCTGTGCCAGTCGCTACATTGGCTGCCCATTCAATATAGAATAAAATATAAAGTTATCCCCCTCCCCCACAAGGCTCTCCATAATGCCGCACCTCCATACATTTCCTCCCTCATCTCTGTCTACTGCCCAACCCGTGTTCTCCGCTCACTCAATGATCTAACACTTACATCCTCTATTATCAGAACCTCCCACGCTCGTATACAAGACCTCTCCCGAGCTGCACCACTTCTCTGGAATGCTCTACCCCGGACAATAAGATTAACTCCCAACTTCTACAGTTTCAAACGCAAACTAAAGACACATCTTATCAGACAGGCCTATCACAATTCCTAATGCACAAAATTGTCTGACCTCTGTATAAGCAATACCGCCCCTGCTATCTCTTGTGTCACCCCCTCTACCTCATAGATTGTAAGCTCTTGTGAGCAGGGCCCTCAGTCCCATTGTGTGAAATAACATTCTTTGTTATGTATGTCTGTATCTGAACCCTATAAATTGTACAGTGCTGCGGAATATGTTGGCGCTATATAAATAAAATGTATTATTATTATTATTATTATTATTATTATTATTATACACACTACTGAACACAATACCACACGGGAATGGTTAGATACACGCGTCTGCATACAGTACCACACGCCAGAGGATTATATACACATGTCAGCACACAGTACCACACTTCGGAGGACTAGATATACGTATCTGCACACAGTACCCCACGCTGAAGGATTAGATACACAAGTCAGCACACAGTACCAAATGCCAGAGGATTAGATACGCACATCTGCACACAGTTCCACACGTCGGAGGATTAGATACGTGCGTCTATACACAGTTACACATGCCGCAACATTAGATACGCATGTCTGTACATAGTTCCACATGCCGGAGGATTAGATACGTACTTCTTTACACAATACCGGAGGATTAGATATGCCCGTCAGCACACAGTACCACACGCTGGAGAATTAAATACGCATGTCTGCACACAGTACGAAACGCCAGAGAATTAGATATGCGCCACTGCACACGATACCACTTGCCACAGGATTAGATATGCACTAATGCATACAATACCACACAAGGGAGGATTAGATACGTGCCACTGCACACAGTACCACACGTCAGATGATTAGATATGCACCACTCCACAGAGTACCACATGCCAGTGGAATAGAAACGTGCGTCAGCACACAGTACCACACACTGGAGGATTAGATACATGGCTTTTAACAGAGTACCACACATTAGAGTTTTACTCCAGGTATCCATAGCAACCCAGCCATTTTTTTGACTACTTTATGTCAGCCTGTGAATGACACTATTACACAAGGTCACATACACACAGCTTTACTCCAGGTCTCCACAACAACCGATCGCAGGTTTTTCACTGATATTCGAAATGAAATACACATGATTACATGACGCTAATGGACACACACAAACGATATACAAAATACACCAGTGCAAAACTGGACAATTCTTATGGGGCCACTACACAAACATAAAATGAAATATATCCGTGCGAAGCCGGGTCCTCCTGCTAGTTCATAATAATTATTACATTTACCAAAATAAGAAAAAAAATATACTCACATTTAAAGCAGAAAGTGCAGCATCGCAGCAGACTTGTCTCTGTCCCCACATGGTGCGATGTAAGGGATAAGCGATGACTCACTGCTGGGAGGGGGAGGGGAGGAAGTCCGAGCTGCACAGAGAGCTCTTCATAAGATGCGGTAGCTTCTGCCCCTGGTGTCCTCAGTCCTCCTATATTACTAGGGAAAGTATGGCACTGATAGGCAGTCCCTGTGTGTGTCAGGGCCCTGGGAAACTGCCGGCAGCCGGCCATCTTTAATCATTACAGCGTGACAGTCGATAAATTTATAGTTGTAGCCATATTGCTTGCTAACCAGCTTTCCAAGAAGCAGATACATCTAATGAGCATATGATGTTAGAAGTCCCTGCTGCCCTGTGGATATACCGTCCTATGCTATATACAGGGGGTAGCGGCTCCTAGCATCATACATCACTGGGATACAAAAACTCTCAATCTCTCGTCAAAATTCAGTCCTGGAATGGCAGCAATATACAATCCATATTGTCCAGTCTGTTACTGCTCATGTGCATGAGGCCTTAGGCCGTGTTCCAGTTGTAGACATATCCTGCCAGTATGCGACCACCAATGATGGTACAGGTATGCAGGAAACACCTTTGCTTACATTGGGTTCACACCTGCACCTCAATCTCCGTTTTCAGGTTTCCGTCTTCTGCAGACAGTGTCCGGCCGTGAGCACTGCTGTGCGTTTTGTTCTCTGGGTTTGAAAAATTCCTGCAGGTTTCCGTCTCCTGCTCAGTTTTTGTGCAGGAAACGGAAACCTGCATAATGGAGACCTGGGACGCACATGTGAACGAGCTGTTTCTTGTATAATCTCGGGATCATTGGTAGTCACATGCCGGCGGGAGTTCATCCACATGCAGCTGCTGCCATGTTAGAACGCAGCCTAAGGCCAAATTCAGACAAGTCTATAAGGGATCCATTTGGCACCCACATGAAGGACCACAAGTCTACTGACCGAGCTCACAACATCATAGGAGTTTGTGATACTGTAAATTGGGGTCAGTAGATTTGTGAGCAGGCTGAGACTCCCACCTGACATAGGGAGCTTACATATGCCAATAATATGCTGATCTGACGCTTCCCTTACCCTGAATACCACGGCACGCTATATGTTGGCAATATGTTTTTTTTCTTTCAGTATTCTGTGCCAGGTGTTGCAGCTAAGGCCGTGTTCAGATCATGTTTGCGTTCTATATCATGCATGTTGACTCATTGACTAAAAGCTATTCCTTATAATGGTTTCTAATAAAACCCGTATGGCACACAGTATATACATTTGCGCTATTGCATGTTATGCATTCATCAAATACTGCGTACGCTTTTTCCTGCTTCTACTCCTAAAAGAGGCCACAAACACAATGTGAACACATCCCATACAATCCTTTTTTAATATAAAGGAGTTTTCCATGACTCCAGAGTATAATAATTGGAGACCTGGGGGAATAAAAACATAAAAAACTACTGTTTCTTACCTGTCCCCGGCTCCTATGCGGTCTTCTCCGCTGCCGTCTTTCTTCAATGACGTCAGACGTAACATGACCTGGAACACAGGCCGGGTTCATGTGACGTCAGAGATGTCAGACAACTAGGAAGGAGGCCTGGCAGGATCATGGAGAGGTAAGTAACATGTTTTTTATGTTTCTTACCTCTCCCGGTCCACCAATCATTATACACGGGGGTCCGAAAAGACCCCCGAGTATAATGATAGCAGCGGTAGCGGCTGTCACTGGGCCCCTAATGTCCCAGGCCCTGTGGCAGCTGCCTCTGCTGCTATGGCGGTAGTTACGCCACTGGTTGTATCGAACCCCAGTTCTAATAAATGCCCCCAGTGTATGGTCGTGTTCTTGAGGTTGCAATCATCTGAACACTGCAGTCTCTTCAAGCAGCTGATCTGCAGGAGCCCAAGGTGTCAGACCTGCACCAATGTGATATTGATAACGTACACTAAGGATGACCTAAGGGCAGGTCATCATCATGTAACCCCTTTAACACTGGACAGGAGATTCTAGATGTACTAGTCATAAAGGATCATTCTTAGGACATCCCATCATTTTAAACTGGACAACCAACATGCCAAATGTCTCATGAGATACAGTATGGCTAGGTTCACACCTGTGTAGAGCTTGTGCCCATCTACTAACACATCGGTGACCAGTGGACCCCCATAGAATACAATGGTGTCCGCTGAGTGTCCGTCGGGTTTCCACCGTTTTTATACTGAAACCGACAAAAATAAGTCCTCCGTGCAGGGCTTTTCTCTTCGCCGGATTACCGTGGAATCTGCGGCATAGTCTCCGATGCAGATGTGAACCAAGACTAAGATGACTGGATAGAAGATATAACATCGCTTTGTAAGTCACTAAGTCCACTATGTTGGTGGCGTAAATTGTGAGACAGATCTGGGACTGCGTTGCGGCTTTTAGCGAATCCCCCACACACACTGCGGAAAAATACGCCCAGCGGACACTGTGATTTCCAAAACTATTGCAGCATGTCAATTATACCTACAGAAATGCTGGAAGCAGAATCTCTGTGGACTGTCTGTGAAAAGTGCCGCGTTAATAACCGTGATGCGTTGCTGCCGCAGTTTTTCCCGCAGCGCTTTTTCACTGGAGCCGACTATGGGGGGGCTTTGACTAAAAGTGACTACTTGAGTATTTCTCTTCAGGCTGTAATATCTCTGCCCACCTCTAGGTGATGAACCCACAGAGGGTGGTCTGTCCCTGGGCTGGAGGAAGATCCTATTGGTCGGCTTCTGTGTCTCTACATAAGGCTGCCATTGCCCACCAGACACTTGGGACTTGGTCTCTTTGGCGCTATCTGTTGCGTTCTTCATACTGGTCGAGGAGTTATTTTACATCCTCCTTATCTGGAATATTATTCCTGCATCTGGAGAATCCGTCACTGCCATGGTGAGAACTACCATTGGATGTCTGTGCTGATATTGTCTGATATGTCACACAGATGTTAACCCTTACAGGACCAAGCCTCATGGATGCCCCATTGCTCAGGCTGAATGTAGCACTTTGGTACGCACTGCTTTACACTGCAATATCTTTTTCCCCCTACACCCAACAGCAGCACAACTGGGGTGTTCCTGCCCCTATGAGCTGTTAGGACAGGTGGAATTTTTAATTACCTAACAGCTTTGACCTCTATAAGAGGCCGGAAGACCTGCTCCTCCCTTGTGTTTTTTCTGTCCTGTGGGACAGGACAGGTGGACAGGGGGGGAGCAGGGGTTCTGGCCTCCTGTAGGGGTCTGTTCTCTCTCCCCCCTTCTGTCTGTTACCTGCAGCGGAAGACCTTTTTTCTTTTTTCTTTCTGTGATGCTGGCTCTCCCCCCGCCGGGAGAGTTCTCGTACCTCGCACCTGCATCTCCATCTGCGCGCTGGAGCTCCCTGGTGGCGGGGGGGGGGGGGACTTCGGACCTGGGAACCTTTCTTTGAGTTCCCGGGTCCGCTGGCTGGGGATTCCGCTGCGCATACGCACTAGCGCGAGGTCGCTCGGCGGCTTCCCCTCCCCTACAGACGAGCAGAAGCACCCTTTATGGGCTGGAGGAGAGATTGGCTTCTCCCCTAGAAGACCTGGTCAGCCTCTGGAGCTGGGGGGAGCCCTCTTTCCCTAGTTTTTGGCTTGCTCGTTTCAGGGGCGGTCCCTGTAATCAAGCCCCTTCCCCTAGGCCTTTAAAAACCTCACCTACCTATCATTCATTGCTTGTCGCTCCGGTTGCAAGCATCACGAAGTAACTCCTTGCAGTGATTCGTGCCTGTGGGAAAGAAATATTCCTTTATGCATTACTGAGGTTTGGTGGAGGTGGCCGGGGGAGGGGGCAAGAAGGTTTATTGAGGGACAGATTTTGTTTAGTGCGGTCTTTTTCTTTCATTTCCCTTCTTAGAATGTCTTCTTCGTCATCCTCAGTTAATCCAACTCGGAGAAAAGCGGCATCCAAGAGGAAGCATCTTGCGTGCGCCACCTGTAGGATTCCGCTCCCAGATGACTCCCAATACAGATTTTGTCGGGGATGCAGAGCGCCCTCCTCTGATGCCACTCCCATGCGGGAAATGGTTTCCTGGGTCAAGGGGTTCGTCCAGGATTCTATGAACAAGATAGAGATGTCCGTCTCCCACCTTGCCAAGAGACCGCGCTTGGAATCCTGTGAGATGTCTCTCCCACCCCTGGAAAACCTGCGCCTCAGAGATGTGGAGTCTTCTGAGGTTGATTCTGATGACGAGAAGGAGATTTTTCCTATGGAAAAAATGTTGAGGGTGTTCAAGACACTCAGGATCTGGGACGGCGGGGAGTCCTCTAGCCGTAAGAACCGCACCTTCAGACCCTCATCGGAGATGCTTCATCTGATGGAAGCAGAATGGAGACGCCCAGAGAAGCCCTTCGCTCCTTCCAGACAATTCAAGACCCTATTTCCTATCTCTGAGGGGCAATTGAAATCTTGGGGTCCCCCACCGAAGGTTGACGTGGCTGTGGCGAAGTTGTCTAGGCGCACGGTCCTCCCTACTGAAGATGGCTCAAGCCTGAAGGATCCTATGGGATCGTAGAGTGGAGAGTTCTTTGAGGCGAGTGTACTCTGCCTCCTCTGCCCAAGCCTCTCGTGGCATCGTGGCCAATGAGGTAGTCTCTGGTCTGCGGGCAGAACTCTCTTCTCTCTTCAAAGACATCGACGCTGGATTGGACCGGGATGACCTTCTGGCAGCGAGAAAGGATATCACCTTGCTGGTATACCATTTAACGGAGGCCACTCACTTCCAGACCCGGCTAGCCGCCAAGTCGATGGCCCTGTCCACAGCCGCTCGTCGACCTTTGTGGCTGAAGCCCTGGAGGGCCGATCTAACCTCCAAAAACAGCCTGTGCGGCCTCCCCTTTGAGCCCGGCCGCTTGTTTGGGAAGGAGCTCTACTGCATCATGGAGGGATTGGCTGACTCCAAAGGGAAAAATCTGCCTCAGCCGTTGGAAGGTCAGAGCTCCTCCTTTCGTGGACGTGGAGCCCCCAGAAGAGGAGCCAGAGGCCAGAGGTGGTCTGTTAGAGGAAGAGGTAGGGACGTGTCCCGTGGGCGTAAGCGTGCCTCCTTCTAATCCCCCCACCTCTTTCCCCCCCCCCTCCCCCCCCTGTGGTGGGTGGTCGTCTTTCCCACTATGTGGATGCCTGGCGCATTCTGGTCCGATTTTAGCCTCCGCCTCCTCCAGCAGAACCAGCGTTGATTGGCCGAATCCCATAGACTGGCCAATCAATGCTGGTCAATGCATTTCTATAGCGAGATATAGCAGAGCTGGCCGTGCGGTTAGCCCGGCTACTCCGGACAAATGAAAGAGCTGTGCACTACACCCAACCATCCCTCCAGCTACTCCTCCTGTACTAACACGACTAGCTCAGCTTGGCTATTACTTAGTACTACTAGCACGCTCAGCTCAGCTATTCTATTTCGGTTTGGGGTTTGTAGTACTAGCACTCTCAGCTGGGCTATTACACTAAGGAATAGCTGAGCTGAGCATGTTAGTAGTACTAAGGAATAGCCAAGCTGAGCTAGTCAAATCAAATCAAATCAAAAAAGCTTTATTGGCACGTCCGAATAGGTATTTGGCATTGCCAAAGCTAGTAAAGTGGGCGGGAAGGGGGAGTTGGATTCGGGTGGGTGAGTGGTGGGTATGGGGGGGTGGTTTGGGTTATAACAGTCCATGGAGTCTCATCTTCCTCTTAGTTGGTGACCGCTATATGGGGAGGTGGGGTTGGGGTGGGGCGGGTGTATTGGGATAAATATAACAGTCCGTGGAGTCTCATCTTCCTCTTATTTGGTGACAGCTGGACACGTATTGGGCAGCGATCTCCACAGTGGCCTCTTCTTCTCCCAGTAGGATGTAGAGTTTCCTCTTCTCGTCTGCAGATATGAAGTCTGGGATGTGGGCAGAGAGTCTTTGGTAGTAGACGCCCCTCACAGCTGAGTCATGTTAGTACAGGAGGAGTAGCTGGAGGAATGGTTGGGTGTAGTGCAGAGCTCTTTCATCTCCGGTGTCTGGAGTAGCCGGGCTAACTGCACGGGCTCTGCTATATCTCACTATAGAAATGCATTGACTAGCGTTGATTGGCCAGTGTACGGGCATTCGGCCAATCAATGCTGGCCAATGCATTCCTATGGGAAAAAGTCAGCTCTCGCATATCACTAGCTGACAGGGATCCCGCCCAGATGGAGCCCCAAAGAGCTGGGTGAGTGACATTCCCCCCTAAATAAAGGTAATCCCTAGCTAACCCTGCCTGTACATCTGTCCCTGTCTCACAGTCACATAGTTCACAGTCCCAAATTAGTCGAATGGTAAATCCACCATTCGTCTAAATTGGAGGTTATCTGTTTCAGGCCGCCAATTCCTTTTTTCGATTTTTTTTCACTGCCTCCGTTGTCGTAGTTCCTGTCCCACCTGCCCTGCACAGTTATTGGTGCAAAAAACGCGCCAGGGAAGGTGGGAGGGGAATCAAATTTTTAGTGAGTTTGCCTTGTGGTGTTCGATTGGAATCGAACACCTCGAACGGCCTGATATTCGATTGAATATCAATTTGATTGAACGCCATTCGCTCATCTCTATTAAGCATATATTCCAATAGATTTAAGAAGACTGTTCTAAGCATACATTATTTCTTCCATCCTCAGGGAGCACAGTCACACATGAAGAACACCTTTGGCTTCTTTCTTCTACGCCGCTTTCCCTCCTGCTGATCCTCTTCGCTGTATGCTCACTAAAAAAGAAAGGAAAGATGGCCGCCGGCTATCTTCTTGAATGACCATACAGCGAAAAGGATCAGGAGGGGGGCATAGGAGAAAGTTGCTGGAGGCGTTCTTCAGGTGTGACTTTGCTCCTTGAGCTCGATTTGCATATCAAGAATTACAAATGTATTTTAAAAAAATGGCTGCAAAGAAATAAGACACAAGGTAAGCCTGGAATAGTCTGTCTAATCTATTGGAGTATATGCTTCTATAACAATGCATTTCTACAATGACAGAATCCCAGGAACTATAACGGGGTGTCCGGTCTTTTATACTAAAACTGCTGGAAGAAGAAGTTGTATTTGCGGAACTTTTTCATCCAGCGATTTTCGACACCCACTGTAATGGAGTCTCCAAATGCAGATGTGACCGCAGCCTTAGGGTAGGTTCACACTACAGCTGGATATCCTTTATGATAGTGCCCATAAGAACACAAAATCAAAAAAACCCGTCACCTATCATAACAGACAGTAACGGATAGTGACTGATAAAACGGGTGGATTGGCTTCAGTTAGTGTCCGTTTCTAGACTGTCTATTTTTGCTTTTTTTTTTGTTTCTGCTTTCTGAGCATGTGCAGAAAAAAAAGTACAGTATATTGGACGGCCATATATTACTGTCTGTTACCCAGGGCCGGCTCCAGGTTTTTATGGGCCCTTGGGCGACAGAGCCTCAGTGGGCCCCCTTGTGGAGGAGGCGGGAGGCGGGACACTGCGCGCCGCTGCAGGCGGACGAAGCGAGTGACGTCACACAGGAGCGCGGAGTCACCTACGCCATACCTCCCAACTTTTGAAGAATAGAAAGAGGGACAAAATGTGCGGCGCCCACTTTTATGTTGACTCCGCCCATTCTCATTCATTTTTCATGTGCCCCCACACAGTATAATCCTCCTACAGTCACCCGTGAATTATATGTCCCCCCTCCATCTCTCCCCCAGTTTCATATACACCCTTCTTCTGCCCCCAGTTTCATGTCCCCCCTCCATCTCTGTCCCCAGTTTCATGCCATTCTCTCCCCTTCATCTACCCCAGTGTTATGCCGTTCTCCCCCCTTCATCTTCCCCAGTGTCATGCCGTTCTCCCCCCTTGATCTGCCCCAGTGTCATGCCGTTCTCCCCCCTTCAACTGCCCCAGTGTCATGCCGTTCTCCCCCCTTCATCTGCCCCAGTGTCATGCCGTTCTCCCCCCTTCATCTGCCCCACTGTCATGCCATTCTCCCCCCCTTCATCTGCTCCAGTGTCATGCCGTTCTCCCCCTTCATCTGCCCAGTGTCATGCCATTTCCCCCCCTTCATCTGCCCCAGTGTCATGCCGTTCTCCCCCCTTCATCTGCCCAGTGTCATGCCGTCCCCCCCTTCATCTGCCCAGTGTCATGCCATTTCCCCCCCTTCATCTGCCCCAGTGTCATGCCGTTCTCCCCCCTTCATCTGCCCAGTGTCATGCCCTCCCCCCCTTCATCTGCCCAGTGTCATGCCATTTCCCCCCCTTCATCTGCCCCAGTGTCATGCCGTTCTCCCCTCTTCATCTGCCCCAGTGTCATGCCGTCCCCCCCTTCATCTGCCCAGTGTCATGCCATTTCCCCCCCTTCATCTTCCCCAGTGTCATGCCGTTCTCCCCCTCCCTTCATTTGCCCCCAGTTTCATGGGCCCCCTTTATTATGTTCCACTTTAAGGCTGCATTCACACGGAGTAATGCCAGCGTGCATCACAGCCGTACACGCCGGCGTTACAGCAGGGCTGCCGTACACTTCCCATTCATTTCTATGGGAGCCGGCATGCGAGCGCTCTCCATAGAAATGAATGGGCTGCTTCTTTCACTGCGAGCAGTCCCATTGAAGTGAATGGGAAGTGCCGGCGTATACGGCAAGCTCTGCTCATGCCGTGCCGTACACGCCGGCACATCCCATTCACTTCAATGGGACTGCTCGCAGTGAAAGAAGCAGCCCATTCATTTCTATGGGGAGTGCTCGCATGCCGGCTCCCATAGAAATGAATGGGAAGTGTACGGCAGCCCTGCTGTAATGCCGGCGTGTACGGCTGTGATACACGCTGGCGTTACTCTATGTGAATGCAGCCTAATGTTTAACAAAAAACAAACACACTCACCTTCCAACGCTCCCCCGCCACTCTCCCTCCACTCACATAGTTGTAGGCCCGATGTGACGTCATCACATCGCACCTACAAATGCAGAAGCCGGACCGCGGTGTTAAAGCAGGAGCTGAGCTGTGACAGCTCCTGCTTTAATCGCCTATGTATTCAGCTCATCGGCGTTCAACGGACGCCGATGAGCTGAAATCAGAACAGGCAAGTCCTGGGGCGGGCAAGTGCCAGGGGGCTCCCAGAGGCTCTGTAGGCCCCAGCACTTGCCCGACTACGCCTTGTGCTGACGCGGCCCTGCTGTTACCCATAGACTTTAATGGTAAAAAATAATGAACTGTTGACATCCGTTATGAAACTTTTTTTTTTCAGAGACACCAATGTCCT
Source organism: Leptodactylus fuscus (assembly GCF_031893055.1). Classification (NCBI taxonomy): domain Eukaryota; kingdom Metazoa; phylum Chordata; class Amphibia; order Anura; family Leptodactylidae; genus Leptodactylus; species Leptodactylus fuscus. Next base: position 81,116,236 of record NC_134274.1, on the reverse strand, counting down.
GCATGCAGGATTGTTTGTCAGTGAAAAATAACGGAATGTGACAGATTTAGTGTAAAACGGACGTTAACGGTCACTCCGGTATTGCTATGTACAGCAAATGAAGTGTATGGGGAGCCATGTAAGTACGTCTTGTGTATACTGCATGCAGAGCAGCTGTACAGGCTCAGTATCTGATCACATGTGTGCATGCACAGGTACACACACACTAGTCACTGGGCATGTAGCAGCCACAAGGAATGGTCCATGCTAGCTGGTCACTGATCTAATGGCATTATAACTGTCCTAGGTAAGAGAAGGGGCGCTGCGGTTAACACTTCAGCATACCTCCCAACTTTTGAAGAACAGAAAGAGGGACAAAATGTGAGACGCACGTAGCTTTCCGCAACAAATTTAGCTCCGCCCACTTTTATGCTGACCCCGCCCATTCTCATTCATTTTCCATGTGCCCTCACACAGTATAATCCTCCTACAGTCACCCGTACATTATATGTCCCCACATTATATTGTCGCCCTCCAACTGCCCCACTGTATTAAGTCCCTCTCCTGCTGCTCCAGTTTCCCCAACCTGTATATACTCACACATACCTGTATACAAACATACAGTCCTCGCACAGTATACAAGACACATACTTTAACCCTTAAGTACTATCATCTGATGGGACTTAAGGGTTAAACAAATGTACACATATACATAATAAATATTACATTTACCAAAATAAGAAAAAAATATACTCACATTTGAAGCAGAAAGTGCAGCATCGCAGCAGACTTGTCTCTGTCCCCACACGGTGCGATGTAAGGGAAAAGCGACTGCTGGGAGGGGGAGGGGAAGGAAGTCCAGGCTGCACAGAGAGCTCTTCATAAGATGCGGTATCTTCTGCCCCTGGTGTCCTCAGTCTTCCTATATTAATAGGGAAAGTATGCCACTGATAGGCAGCCCCTGTGTGTGTCAGGGCCCTGGGAAACTTCTGGCAGCCGTCCGTCTTTAATCATTACAGCACTGCCGGTAGCCTGGGGCCCCGAGGTTACCGATCCTGCCCCGCACCATTATCAGTGCTCAGTTTATCAATGCAAATGCATTGGACAGGGGCCGAACCAGCCCCTGACATCTCAATCGGGCCCCTGACCAATGCATCTGGGGCTCAGAGGTCACTGTTCAGTCTCCTCTCTCAGCGGGAGGTCGTGCGAGTGAGAGGTGGGGGGAGGAGATGCAGCAGAGCCGGAAGATCGGGGTAAAGTGACTTTATAAAGAGAAAACACTCATAAGCGGAACAATCTCTAAGTGTCACGACCTGAATTCTGGTAATAAAAATGTGTTTTTCTGGTGGGGATTTGATCCAGGGTTCTGGGGTTTTCGGGTGGTTTCTTTGCCATTAGTCCATTCTGTTTGTGCATTTGGCATTGGCCTTTAGAATATACTTGAGGTTCTCTGGAGCGAACCTCAGGTGTTGGTCATTGTCATTATCCTATGGGACTATCCTGGGGCCTGTATAAGGAGGAGGGCTGGCTCCACTAGTTGCCGGTTTTTGTGGTTACCACCTAGAATTTGTGGCTCAGGGAGGAGGATTGTTTTGTGGAATTACAACTGACTAGGAAGTGGTGTGAGTGTTGCCTTGTGTGTGAGTCTGGTTTGTCCCTCCACACTTCTACTCTGCCCTGTCCTTCAGTCCTGGTTGCCTGGCACTATCTGGTTATTTGTGAGGTTTGGGTTCCACTTTGTTTTGCCCCAGTCCTGTGTTAACCCTTTCCTCACCTCTCCACTGTCCCTCTCCTCATTCTCTTGTTGTGTATTGTGTTGTGCTGTGTGTCTGTTGTCCAGCACCTCCCATCCTGTTTTTGTCTGCAGCTGCACCTTGGTTTCGGTAGGGGTGACCACCTTAGTATCACCAGTCCCTAGCTCTCTTGTAGCTCTCGCCCTATCTATCGGCTAGGTCTTCGTGCTAGAGAGCCAGGAGTTGTCGGGGCCAAGGCTAGCTTGGGAACAGCTGACCACCACCCGCAGGCAGGGCCTAGCTAGCCGCCGTAGCGTCAGGGAAAGTCTCCCTCCCCTGTTCCCTTAGTGGTGCAGTCTGCAGTCCGGTTTTGGTTCTAGACATAGACACGAACGTGACAGTAAAACCGTCCCAAGAAATACCCATCTATCCGTTGTATCATGGCATCCCTGGAAGATCTGGTGACACAGATGCAGAGACTAACCGTGAAGGTCATCGAAATGGACAAGCATATGGAAGTCATGCCTGTAGTCGTTCCATGGACAACGGACCCTAAGGTGGGCCTGCCGGAACCTTTTACCGGGGACCGGTGGGATTTTTTTTGTTTTGAGCATGCATGTAAATTGTATTTCCGGCTCAGTCCTCTGGTGATGCATCACAACAGGTTGGCATTATCATGTCTCTGCTTAGGGGTCCTCCACAGACTTGGGCATTTTCTTTGCCAGCCTCCGCTCCTTGCCTACAGTCCACGGAGGAATTTTTCAGGGCTCTTGGTCTCTTTTCTGAGGACCCTGATAGGGAGTCTACTGCTGAATCTATGCTGTAGTCCTTGTGTCAAGGAAAGATGGCCGCTGAGACCTATTGTTCGCAGTTCTGTAAGTGGTCAGCAGATACCACTTGGAATTCGTCAGCAATAAAGTTTTTTTTCTAACTGGGTTGAATGATAAGATTAAGGATCTTATCGCTTTCCCCAAGCCTAAATCTCTCTCGGACACCATGCTGTCGGCGATAAGGGCTGACAGGCGTCTCAGGGAGAGGCAGGCTGAGGGTACTGACTGGCGCTTCAGAACAACAGAACCTTCTCGCCCTGCTGAATTTTGTGATGAGCCCATGCAGCTGGGTGGTATGGTCAATCGCAGAGGGGAGCGAGAATGGCGCTGTCAGACTGGTCGGTGCTTCTACTGTGGAGAATTGGGCCACTTTATAGAACATTGTGGGAAACGTCCTAAAGGCAGACCTGGTGGGGGTGTTACACAGAGAAAATCTCCCTCTCCCAATGATATTTCTGTATCTAGTCCGGTTAGATTGGCGTTTATAAACTCGTCCGGAGTTCTGTTTAATGGCAAATCTTCTCTGTGCAGTAACAGGGGGGAGATTAATGTCCTTATTGATTGTGGTTCGAAGCTGAACCTTATTGACGCTAACTTTGCGCAAGACAACTCTTTTGGAGTTAAAATGGTTCTCTCCCTATCCCAGTATCTGCAAATGACAATTCTCCATTGGGTCTTAGTGCCATTAACCATTCTGTTACCGATTTTTGATTTATGTTTAAAGCCTGATCATAAAACTCTTTCTTTATGACAGTTTTCATAAATTAGTCCTAGTGAGTCTGTGCAAACTGGCTGATGACTGGCCAAAAGCAACTCATCATGCAAAGTACTGTATAATGCCACATCACTGCCCCTATACAGTATAATGCCCCATTAGTGCCCACACACAGGATATTGTTCTCTAGTGTACCCCATATATAGTATAATGCCACATCACTGCCCCTATACAGTATAATGCCCCATTAGTGCCCCCACACACAGGATATTGTTCTCTAGTGTACCCCATATATAGTATAATGCCACATCACTGCCCCTATACAGTATAATGCCCCATTAGTGCCCCCTCACACAGGATATTGTTCTCTAGTGTACCCCATATATAGTATAATGCCCCATTAGTGCCCCCTCACACACAGGATATTGTTCTCTAGTGTACCCCTTATATAGTATAATGCCACATCACTGCCCCTATACAGTATAATGCCCCATTAGTGCCCTCACACAGGATATTGTTCTCTAGTGTACCCCTTATATAGTATAATGCCACATCACTGCCCCTATACAGTATAATGCCCCATTAGTGCCCACACACAGGATATTGTTCTCTAGTGTACCCCATATATAGTATAATGCCACATCACTGCCCCTATACAGTATAATGCCCCATTAGTGCCCCCTCACACAGGATATTGTTCTCTAGTGTACCCCATATATAGTATAATGCCACATCACTGCCCTATACAGTATAATGCCCCATTAGTGCCCTCACACAGGATATTGTTCTCTAGTGTACCCCTTATATAGTATAATGCCACATCACTGCCCCTATACAGTATAATGCCCCATTAGTGCCCTCACACAGGATATTGTTCTCTAGTGTACCCCTTATATAGTATAATGCCACATCACTGCCCCTATACAGTATAATGCCCCATTAGTGCCCCCTCACACAGGATATTGTTCTCTAGTGTACCCCATATATAGTATAATGCCACATCACTGCCCTATACAGTATAATGCCCCATTAGTGCCCCCTCACACAGGATATTGTTCTCTAGTGTACCCCATATATAGTATAATGCCACATCACTGCCCCTATACAGTATAATGCCCCATTAGTGCCCCCTCACACAGGATATTGTTCTCTAGTGTACCCCATATATAGTATAATGCCACATCACTGCCCCTATACAGTATAATGCCCCATTAGTGCTCCCCATACACAGGATATTGTTCTCTAGTGTACCCCATATATAGTATAATGCCCCATTAGTGCCCCCTCACACACAGGATATTGTTCTCTAGTGTACCCCATATACAGGGGTGAACCTACCCCTTTCGCCGCCCGAGGCGAACTACAGAAAGCCGTCCTCCCCCCCCCCCCCCGGGAGAGGGGGGCCGAGCGAAACGGGCGTGGCGAGCAAAGGAGGCGGGGCTTAGCGCCGTTCGCAGGCAGAGAGCAGGCACGGAGATGACCTGCTCTCTGCCTGAGCGTGAGGGGAGGCTGCTGGAGCAGAGCTGCTCCATCGGCCTCCCCAAACCACCACTCGGTGCTAAGCCAGTCCAGGACAGCTTGTCCTGGACTGACTTAGGTAATCAAAAATGCCGCCCTCCCTGGGGTCCTGACATAGCGCCGCCTGAAGCGCTCGCTTCAGGTCGCCTCATGGCAGGTGCGGCGCTGCCCATATATAGTATAATGCCACATCACTGCCCCTATACAGTATAATGCCCCATTAGTTAAAGGGATTAAAGAAATGATGTCATTCCCTTTAAGCTACTACTTCTTTACAGACATCTTTGCTTAAGATCTTCTGCGGATCTTCTAAGACTCATAGGAAATATACACAATGTGTAAATAGTCTTGGTCTGTAGACTGACAAATTTGTAGCTGTCAAATTATATTTCACAAACCTCCTAATACTATTTATATATTTTAGGACAGTTTGGCTTTTTAGGCTACAGATTTTCAATTTGCTGAAACCTCCTGTGTCTTCTCCGGCCGCTTTATGAGATTTACACTCACGTTTTTCTTATTAATAAAAAATAAAAATCGTGAAATGTTCACCACCTAAAAGAAAAAAATTGGATTCAAACCCAGAGTGCGGCCACCAAATGTCCGGAACCCCTGCGTCCTGGCGCCTTTCATTATTATAATGCCACATCACTGCCCCTATACAGTATAATGCCCCATTAGTGCTCCCACACACAGGATATTGTCCTCTAGTGTACCCCATATATAGTATAATGCCCCATTAAAGGGATTAATGAAATGATGTCATTCCCTTTAAGCTACTACTTCTTTACAGACATCTTTGCTTAAAATGCTCCGCGGATCTTCTAAGACTCGTAGGAAATATCCACAATGTGTAAATAGTCTTGGCCTGTAGACTGACAAATTTGTAGCCGTCAAATTATATTTGACAAACCTCCTAATAATTTTCATATATTTTAGGACAGTTTGGCTTTTTAGGCTACAGATTTTCAATTTGCCGAAAACTCCTGTCTTCTCCAGCCACTTTGAGATTTACACTCAATTTATTCTTATTAATAAAAAAAAATAAAATCCCTGGCACACCGACCTGACTGAAAAACTGAGACGTGCCTCGCGGGTTGCAGAACGCCTCTGGAAGAATAGCCACTCCCAGAAAGACTTCCTCAGTTACAAAGAGGCAGTTCTCACATTTAAGAACACACTCACCTCCGCAAAGCAGGTCTACGTCACCACACTCGTATCTACACTCTCTCGCAAACCCAAACAGCTATTCTCCACCTTCAACTCCCTCCTACTTCCTCCCGCCCCCCCCTCCGACATCACTTATCTCAGCTGCCGACTTTGCCTCTTACTTCAAAACTAAAATTGACGTCATCAGACTCTCACCCTACAACCCTTCTACCCAACTACTCGCTGCTCCTCATCCCTGACCTGTTTCCCTACTATCACTGATGAAAAACTCACTTCCCTAATCTCCAAATCCCACCTCACCTCCTGCACGCTTGACCCGATCCAGTCACATCTCATCCCCAAGCTCACTGAAGTCATTACTCCGGCCCTAAGTCATCTCTTCAACCTATCTCTAGCCAATGGATCCTTCCCCTCAGCCTTCAAACACGCCACTGTCACTCCTATACTTAAGAAACCCTCCCTCGAGCCGTCCTCTCCTGCCAACTATCGTCCCATCTCTGCTCCCCTACGCCTCAAAACTGCTTGAGCAACACGTCCACTCCGAACTCTCCTATCTCTCGTCCAACTTGCTCTTTGACAGATTACAGTCAGGCTTCAGACCCCAGCACTCCATTGAAACTGCCCTAACAAAAGTCACCAATGACCTTCTAACTGCCAAAGCCAAGCGCCATTACTCTGTTCTTCTCCTCCTCCTTAACCTCTCCTCTGTCTTTGACACAGTTGACCACTCCCTCCTGTTAGAAATTCTCTCATCCCTTGGTATCTCAGACCTGGCCCATTCCTGGATCTCCTCATACCTCACCGACCGCACATTCAGCATCTGCCACTCGCACACCACCTCCTCACCACATCCTCTCTCTGTAGGTGTCCCCCCAGGGTTCCGTTCTAGGACCCCTCCTGTTCTTCATCTACACCCTTGGCCTGGGCCAACTCATAGACTCTCATGGTTTTCAATACCATTGCTATGCCAATGACACCCAAATATACATCTGTTAGGGGCACAAACCCCTGACGTATGTTGAAGTAGGTCTAATTTAAATATGCAGGCCTGGAGAAGTCACCCCCATCTTCAGGCCTGGAGTAGTCACACACACCCACACCTGGTAGTGTATTAAGTGAGTTCTGATTTTAATGGTAGGAAAAGTTAGTTTACAATACAGACAAGAGCAGGTTGGACTATAACATAACATGGTTGGCAAACATGATTGGTTGTAGAGTTGTAACATAAACCTAGCCTGTGATTATTGGCTAAGGCCTACTGTAATCTCCATCTCATTATTACTATCCAAACTGGGATGGACTTTCTCATGAAACAGTCTAGATGCACATATCATGGCAAGAGAGATAATTAGTGATAAATAGGCTGGTCAGACCACTCCAGCCTTGGGGCTAATGATCAATAGGCTATAGAACCTGTTTCTACACACCCAGTACATCTTCAAAGCTGAGGCCCTAAACAGTGATAAGGATTCATTCACTCATTCACTCATCTTGGACTCTCTTCTTTGTTTTTTTTTTTTTTTTTTTTTGTATACAGCCATACGGACAATGCCCATTCCCAGCCTGACTGTCTCCATTTTCTGTAAGATGGTATAGATTTCTGTATCAAATAGTATCAACAAATACACAGCACATGGCCGGTTTAACCAGTTCCTTGTGGAACAGACAGCTGATCCCTGAGACGGAGAGTGAGATAGATATAAAGATATGAGATATACCAGCATCAGCCCCCACCTTTTTATACTTAATTTTTCCAAAGATATTGTTGGGGCCCCCCCACACATCTTTGGACCAGACATTACCTCCCTGTTGGCCAGAGTTCCAGATTGCTTCGCAGCCGTAGCCTCCTTCCTCTCCTCCCACTTTCTCAAACTGAACATGGAGAAAACGGAGTTCATCCTATCCTATTTCATAAATCATGAAATGTTCTCCACCTAAAAGAGAGAAAAAATTTGATTCAATCTTGAAAAGTAAACCACACCATATGTCATCTGTGAGACGCAGTCTAGAACAGGGATCCTCAACTGGTGGACCGGGGTCCAAACCCAAAACGCAACCACCAAATGTCCAGAACCCCTGTGTCCTGGCGCCTTTCATTATGATAGCGGCATCTCCTGACCACTGTGACCAAACCCCTGACATTTTACAATAACAGCATAAGCAGGGATAGGCAATCGGCACTAATGCCTACAATGGGGATTGATCTTGTACAGGCAGCAAGTACAATTACCCATCACTGCTGACGTTATTGTCAGATGTCAGGGCTTTGGTGATATGTCATGTCAGTGGTCGCATACACAGTATAATGCCCCATTAGTGCCCCCACACACAGGATATTGTTCTCTAGTGTACCCCATATATAGTATAATGCCACATCACTGCCCCTATACAGTATAATGCCCCATTAGTTAACTGATTAATGAAATGATGTCATTACCTTTTAGCTACTACTTCTTTACAGACATCTTTGCTTAAGATCTTCTGCGGATCTTCTAAGACTTGTAGGAAATGTACACAATGTGTAAATAGTCTTGGCCTGTAGACTGACAAATTTGTAGCCGTCAAATTATATTTCACAAACCTCCTAATACTTATTAGAGATGAGCGAACACTAAAATGTTCGAGGTTCGAAATTCGATTCGAACAGCCGCTCAATGTTCGTGTGTTCGAACGGGTTTCAAACCCCATTATAGTCTATGGGGAACAGATACTCGTTAAGGGGGAAACCCAAATCCGTGTCTGGAGGGTCACCAAGTCCACTATGACACCCCAGGAAATGATGCCAACACCTCTGGAATGACACTGGGACAGCAGGGGAAGCATGTCTGGGGGCATCTAACACACCAAAGACCCTCTATTACCCCAACATCACAGCCTAACAACTACACACTTTACACACTCAATACCACCTCTCTGACAGTAGGAAAACACCTTGAAACATGTGTATTTGGCACTTGCAGTGAGGAGAGCTTGTCACCAGCAGTGAATTTGGCCCTTGTAGTAAGTTGAGGTTGGCACCAACATTTGTTTTGAAAATCAGGGTGAATTGAGCCTCTAACCAGCAGAGTTTGGGCAAATTCATGGTGGAGGGAGCCTCTAAAAACCCCAGTTTGGACCAATTCATGGTGGAGGGAGCCTCTAAAAACCCCAGTTTGGACCAATTCATGGTGGATGGAGCCTCTAAAAACCCCAGTTTGAACCAATTCATGGTGGAGGGAGCCTCTAAAAACCCCAGTTTGGACCAATTCATGATGGAGGGAGCCTCTAAACAGGCCAGTTTGGGCAAATTCATGGTGGAGGGAGCCTCTAACCAGCCCAGTTTGGACCAATTCATGGTGGAGGGAGCCTCTAAAAACCCCAGTTTGGACCAATTCATGGTGGAGGGAGCCTCTAAAAACCCCAGTTTGGACCAATTCATGATGGAGGGAGCCTCTAAACAGCCCAGTTTGGACCAATTCATGGTGGAGAGAGCCTCTAAAAACCCCAGTTTGGACCAATTCATGGTGGAGGGAGCCTCTAACCAGCAGAGTTGGTGGAAATCAGGGTAGAGGGAGCCTCTAACCAGCAGAGTTGTGGGAAAGCAGGGTGGAGGGAGCCTCTAACCAGCAGAGTTGTGGGAAAGCAGGGTGGAGGGAGCCTCTAACCAGCAGAGTTGTGGGAAAGCAGGGTGGAGGGAGCCTCTAACCAGCAGAGTTGGTGGAAATCCGGGTGGAGGGAGCCTCTAACCAGCAGAGTTGGGGGAAATCAGGGTGGAGGGAGCCTAGTATTAGCAGAATTGTGCAACGCTTATGGTGGATGAGGATGCGGAGGAATTGGAGAGGTTGAGTACAGACATGGAGTTTCATGTTGGGGTGCTTTACACAGGTGGGCCCAAAAATGAAGGCTCTATCCAGTGGTGGTTCATTTTTATCAAAGTGAGCCGGTCGGCACTCTCAGCTGACAGACGGGTGCGCTTGTCAGTGATGATGCCACCGGCTGCACTGAACACCCTCTCAGATAGGACGCTGGCGGCAGGACAGGACAGCACCTCCAAGGCATATAGGGCAAGTTCAAGCCACAGGTCCAACTTCGACACCCAATACGTGTAGGGCGCAGAGGGGTCGGAGAGGACAGGGCTGTGGTCGGAAAGGTATTCCCGCAACATGCGCCTATACTTCTCATGCCTCGTGACACTAGGACCCTCCGTGGCGGCACTTTGGTGAGGGGGTGCCATCAAGGTGTCCCAGACCTTAGACAGTGTGCCCCTCGTTTGTGTGGACCGGTGAGAACTTGGTTGCCTACTGGAGGAACTGCCCTCCCTGCCGCCAACGTCACATGCTGGAAACATCTCCATCATATTCTGCACCAATTGCCTGTGGCAAGCATTGATGCGATTGGCCCTCCCCTCTACCGGAATAAAAGACTAGATGTTTTTATACCGGGGGTCAAGGATAGCAAAGATCCAGTACTGGTTGTCCTCCATGATTTTGACAATACGCTTGTCGGTTGTAAAGCACCCCAACATGAACTCAGCCATGTCTGCCACAGTGTTAGTTGGCATGACTCCTCTGGCCTCACCGGAAAGTTCAATCTCCATTTCCTCCTCATCCTCCATGTCTACCCATCCGCGCTGCAACAATGGGATGATTCGAAGTTGCCCGGAAGCCTCCTGTATCACCATCACATCATCGGACAACTCTTCTTCCTCCTCCTCCTCCATTAAACGCAGTGAAGCGGACAGATGTGTGGACCTACTCTCCAGCTGTGACGGATCGGATGCTATCCCTGACTCCTCTGTGTGATCTGAGTTATCCCTGATGTCAATCAGGGATTCTCTCAGAACACACAAGAGCGGGATTGTAAGGCTCACCATCGCATCCTCAGAGCTCACCCTCCTTGTGGACTCCTCAAAGACCCGTAGGATGTCACAAAGGTCTCTCATCCATGGCCACTCATGGATGTGAAACTGAGGCAGCTGACTTTGTGGCACCCTAGGGTTTTGTAGCTGGTATTCCATCAAAGGTCTCTGCTGCTCAACCACTCTATTCAACATCTGAAACGTTGAGTTCCAGCGTGTGGGGACGTCGCACAAAAGCCGGTGTTGTGGCACATGCAGGCGTTGCTGGAGAGATTTTAAGCTAGCAGCGGCTACTGTCGACTTGCGAAAGTGGGCGCACATGCGCCGCATTTTCACCAGTAGCTCTGGAACATTGGGGTAGCTCTTTAGGAAACGTTGCACCACTAGGTTGAAGACGTGGGCCAGGCATGGAACATGTTGGAGTCCGGCAAGCTCCAGAGCTGCTACCAGGTTCCGGCCGTTATCACAAACGACCATGCCTGGGCCCAGGTGCAGCGGCTCAAACCATATTGCCGTCTCATCGAGGAGGGCATCCCTCACCTCGGAGGCAGTGTGCTGTCTGTCCCCCAAGCTGATCAGCTTCAGCACAGCCTGCTGACGTCTACCAACGCCAGTGCTGCAACGTTTCCAACTCGTAGCTGGGGTCAATCTAACAGCGGAGGAGGAGGCGGTGGCGGAGGAGGAGGCGGTGGCGGAGGAGGAGGCGGTAGAGGAGGAGGAGGAGGGGGGTGTTCTTCTCGTGTCCCTGCCAGGAATGTTAGGCGGGGAGACGAGGTACACCGGGCCAGTTTGGGAAGCAGTCCCAGCCTCAACTACATTCACCCAGTGTGCCGTCAGTGAAATGTAGCGTCCCTGTCCGCATGCACTTGTCCACGCGTCGGTGGTCAAGTGGACCTTTGTGCAAAGCGCGGAACTAAGGGCCCGCCTGATGTTGAGTGACACGTGCTGGTGCAAGGCGGGGACAGCACACTGGGAGAAGTAGTGACGGCTAGGGACGGCATAGCGAGGTGCCGCAGTTGCCATCAGGTCCGGGAAGGCGGGAGTTTCAACAAGCCGGAACGCCAACATCTCCTGGGCCAGCAGTTTAGCGATGTTGGCGTTCAAGGCTTGCGCGTGTGGGTGGTTAGCAGTGTATTTCTGCCGCCGCTCCAATGTCTGAGAGATGGTGGGTTGTTGTAAAGAAGCGCCTGATGGTGCCTTTGATGGTGCAGGAGAAGGAGATAAGACAGGAACAGGGGAGGATGAGGGAGAAGTCAACAAAGTGGCGGAGGCAGATGAAGTGGTGTCCTGGCTCGTCCTCTGGAGTGCATCGCCAGCACAGTCAGCAGTGGCAGTGGCAGAGGCAGTGGCAGTGGCGTGAACGGCAGGCGGCCTTTGTCCTGCCGTTGCTGCCTGCCACTGATTCCAGTGCTTGGATTCCAAATGACGGCGCATTGAAGTGGTGGACAGGTTGCTCTTCTCAGAGCCCCTAATCAATTTCGAGAGGCAAATTGTGCAGACAACACTATATCTGTCCTCGGCGCATTCCTTGAAAAACTCCACACCTTCGAGAAACGTGCCCTCGAGGTGGGAGTTTTTCGGGGCTGGGTACGAACTGGAACATCTTGGGAGATTCCGGGTGTGGCCTGGCTTCGCCTAAGCTGCTGACCTCTGCCTCTGCCTCTAGCTACCCTTTTTGGTGCTGCACTTGCCTCAACATCCACACTACTTTCCCCGCTTGACATCCCCCCTGTCCAGGTCGGGTCAGTGTCCTCATCATCCACCACTTCCTCTTCCAACTCCTGTCTCATCTCCTCCTCCCGCACAATGCGCCGGTCAACTGGATGCCCTGACGGCAACTGCGTCACATCATCGTCGATGAGGGTGGGTTGCTGGTCATCCACCACCAAATCGAACGGAGATGGAGGAGACTCTAGTGTTTGAGCATCTGGACACAGATGCTCCTCTGTTAGGTTCGTGGAATCGTGACGTGGAGAGGCAGGTTGAGGGACAATGAAAGGAGCGGAGAACAGCTCTGGGGAGCAGGGACAGTTGGGGTTATTGTTCTGTGAAGCTTGGGAATTTTGGGAGGAAGGAGGACAAGACTGTTGGGTAATAGGAGGAGAGGAGGCAGAGTCTGACTGGCTGCTGGACAATGTGCTGTAAGCGTTCTCTGACAGCCATTGCAAGACCTGTTCCTGGTTCTCGGGCCTACTAAGGTTTGTACCCTGCAGTTTAGTTAATGTGGCAAGCAACCCTGGCACTGTGGAGTGGCGCAATGCTTGCTGCCCCACAGGAGTAGGCACGGGACGCCCTGTGGCTTCACTGCTACCTTGCTCCCCAGAACCATTCCCCCGACCTCGCCCACGGCCTCGTCCACGTCCCTTTCCGGGAGCCTTGCTCATTTTGAATTCCCAGTTAGAAATTGGCACTATATACCAGTAGCAAAAATTGTGGGTGCACGTAACCCCAATATATTCTTTGAATTACCAGTCAGAAACTGGCACTATATGGCAGTAGCAAGAAATGAGGGTATTTGTAACCCCAATATATTCTTTGAATTCCCAGTCAGACAATGGCACTGTATACCAGTAGTAAAAATTGTGGGTGCGCGTAACCCCAATATATTCTTTGAATTACCAGTCAGAAACTGGCACTAGCAAGAAATGAGGGTATTTGTAACCCCAATATATTCTTTGAATTCCCAGTCAGAAACTGGCACTGTATACCAGTAGTAAAAATTGTGGGTGCACGTAACCCCAATATATTCTTTGAATTACCAGTCAGAAACTGGCACTATATACCAGTAGCAAGAAATGAGGGTATTTGTAACCCCAATATATTCTTTGAATTCCCAGTCAGACAATGGCACTATATACCAGTAGCAAGAAATGAGGGTATTTGTAACCCCAATATATTCTTTGAATTCCCAGTCAGAAACTGGCACTGTATACCAGTAGTAAAAATTGTGGGTGCACGTAACCCCAATATATTCTTTGAATTCCCAGTCAGACAATGGCACTATATGGCAGTAGCAAAAATAGTGGGTGTATATAGCCCCAATTCTATTGCTAGGGGACTTGCAGGGTATTTCTGGGGTGAAGGTGGGGGGGGCACACCGTTGGAATGGGTATTGGGGGTATATATCGGGTATACAGGAATACACTGACAGTGTATTCCATTCAGGATCCTGGGAAAGCTGGGTTGCGGCGATTGAGCCCGTCAGTGCCACGTTACACTGACAAGCTTCTCCCTGGAATTTAGCTCTTATAAGAGCTGTTGGTTGTCTTCTCCTTCCTATCCTAGCCTGTCCCTGCCTACCCAGAATCTAAGCCCTAGCTAGCTGGACGGAAACCTCCGTCCTCGGTGAATTGCAAGCTCAGAATGACGCGAACCTGGGCGGCGCTGTTCTTTTAAATTAGAGGTCACATGTTTTCGGCAGCCAATGGGTTTTGCCTACTTTTCTCAACGTCACCGGTGTCGTAGTTCCTGTCCCACCTACCCTGCGCTGTTATTGGAGCAAAAAAGGCGCCAGGGAAGGTGGGAGGGGAATCGAGTAATGGCGCACTTTACCACGCGGTATTCGATTCGAACATGCCGAACAGCCTAATATCCGATCGAACATGAGTTCGATAGAACACTGTTCGCTCATCTCTACTTGTTATATATTTTAGGACAGTTTGGCTTTTTAGGCTACACATTCACAATTTGCTGAAACCTCCTGTGTCTTCTCCGCCCGCTTTACCAGATTTACTCACTTTTTTTCTTATTAATGAAAAATAAAAATCATGAAACGTTCTCCACCTAAAAGAGAAAAAAATTTGGATTCAACCTTGAAAAGTAAAGCACACCATATGTCATCTGTGAGACGCAGTCTAGAACAGGGATCCTCAACTGGTGGACCGGGGTCCAAACCCAGAGTGCAGCCACCAAATGTCCAGAACCCCTGCGTCCTGGCGCCTTTCATTATGATAGCGGCATCTCCTGATCAGTGTCACCGAACCCCTGACATCTTACAGTAACAGCACAAGCAGGGATAGGCAATCGGCACTAATGCCTACAATGGGGATTGATCTTGTACAGGAAGCAAGTACAATTACCCATCACTGCTGACATTTTGTCAGATGTCAGGGCTTTGGTAATATAATATCATATCAGTGGTCGCATACACAGCATAATACCACTGTACTGTCCCATTACAGAATAATGCCCCATTAGTGCCCCCACACACGATATTGTTCTCTAGTGTACCCCATATATAGTACTGTACTATATGTAGCCCCTGCTAGGTGTAAAGTACACTGTACAGACACCCTGGATTACCTATCCCAGCCCCACCTGCTTCTCTGTGCCCCTGCCACCTAGGGGAGGAGCTGCAGAGTATTGGGGGAGAAGGGGATTGTGGGTCAAGGGAGAACAGGAAGGAGATGTGGGGACCGCATGGTTGGGGGAGCAGAGTCCAGCACCTGCAGACACAGGGCAGAGCTCCAGGGACAGTCCTGCCAGCACAGCAGCTAAGACCAGGAGAGGAGGTCACCCTGCAGCTAGACAGCTCTACCAATTGACTCTGGAGAGACCTCTTGTCTCATCACACAGGCGGACCCTGCCCCACTCCACCAGGACTTGATTGCTGCAGAGCCAAGCAGAATTCTGGAAGTGGATGCGCCTATGTGTCTGGGAGTTGAGAAGCCATTGCTGAACTGTTATAGAGTTGTTGTGGGAACTATTTCTGGGGACAGTAATCCTAAGTGCACCAACGATTCCAGCAAGCGCCCCAACGCCCGCAGCAACAGGGCCCCAACTGATGGACTGAGTTATTTATGCTGCAGATTTATTAGGGGAGATTTGGTACCTGCAGCTAGCTATGTGGAGTGTGTGAGAGAATTAGGCACTATGTGGGGGGTCATTGTACATTAACCCTGTGTTCCCCAGAGTTGAGTATTGGGGGATCCATTTATACTATATCTGCCAGGACTGTCATGCATTTATAGCTCATGGTTACAGAGGAGCAACCGCTGGATTGTTTGTTATATGCTATCTTACCTTTCTACTTTTGCAATTTGCTCTCCTGAGCGCATTCCTGTTTAATTCTATACCAATAAATATTCCCCAGTTTTTACCCCTATTTCTGTGAGTGTGTACTGAGCTTAGGCAGGGGTTTCCTGAGTCAACCCCTGGCAGAAGAGGACAACCCTCCTGCCTTCCTACAGAGCTCCGCGAAATATTCGAGTGGAGGCACTGCGCCATAGCAAATTTAAAGATACACACACCCTTCCTATAGAGTGAGGTCTGAAGGGGTGTTACATATATAAGGGGTACACTAGAGAACAATATCCTGTGTGAGGGGGCACTAATGGGGCATTATACTGTATAGGGGCAGTGATGTGGCATTATACTATATATGGGGTACACTAGAGAACAATATCCTGTGTGTGGGGGAACTAATGGGGCATTATACTGTATAGGGGCAGTGATGTGGCATTATACTATATATGGGGTACACTAGAGAACAATATCCTGTGTGAGGGGGCACTAATGGGGCATTATACTGTATATGGGCAGTGATGTGGCATTATACTACATCAGGTGGGCCCTAAGCTCTGCGCTAAGTTGCACAAAGTTCCACTTGACCACTGACTCCTGGACAAGTGCATGCGGTGAGGGACTCTACATCTCAATCACGGCACACTGGATGAATGTAGTTGAGGCTGGAACTGTGGTGGCCTGCTTTGTCTCCCCCGCCCAATATTCCTGGCAGGAGTGCTGAAACACCACCCTCCTTCTCCTCCTCCGCCATTCAATCGACCCAAACTACTGGCGTGGAGAGACATCAGCAGGCCGCGCTGAAGCTGATCAGCTTGGGGGACAGACAGCACAGTGCCTCAGAGGTCAGGGATGCCATCCTGGCTGAGATGGCAATGTGTTTTTTTCCCTGCTACACCTGGGCCAGGCATGTTTGTCTTGTGTGATAATGGCAGGAACCTGGTAGCAGATCTGGAGCTTGCCAGACTCAAACACGGTCCACACATGGCCCATGTTTTCAACTTGTTGGTGCAAAGGTTCTTTGAAACCTTCACCATTGTGCCTGATATACTGGTCAAAGTGGGGCCATTTTTGTAAGTGAGAAGTAGCCTCTGCTAGGCAGAAAACATTCAGAGCACACTCCTCTCATCTTTGCACCGTTGGCTGGCGGAGGAAGACTAGGGGGATGGAGTGGCATCTGATGTCCCTGTCCCACACGAGGCTAGAGGGTACACTTCAGTGCATCCCATTGCTTCACCACAAATGGTGTGAAGGGGAGTGGAAAATGGAGGAAATGGAGTGACCCTTACAGTTGGGGCCAGCAAAGGCATGCCAAGTAACACACTGGCACACATGGCTGACTTCATGTTGGGTTGCTTTTCAAGAGACAAAGGCATAGTTCACATCATGGAGAGCAAATAATACTGGATTGAACCAAAAATTGGATTGAGCTGATCTAGCCTGACTGAATTTCTGGGTCTCCCACCTAGGTTTTGGGGTTACACACCCTGGATATCTGGATTGCGCGTACATAGCCTGACCTAATTCCTCTGTATCCTTGTTTTGGGGTTAAACAGCATATATGGGGTACACTAGAGAACAATATCCTGTGTGTGGGGGAACTAATGGGGCATTATACTGTATAGGGGCAGTGATGTGGCATTATACTATATATGGGGTACACTAGAGAACAATATCCTGTGTGTGGGGGCACTAATGGGGCATTATACTGTATAGGGGCAGTGATGTGGCATTATACTATACTAGCTTTTACCCGCGACTTCGTCTGCAGTGTTTGGAGAATTGGGTGGAGACAGACGTGTGAAACTGTCAGAGCATTTGAGAAATCTTGCTATAGAAATCTTTGTATTTTTGGATATTTATTTTTTTTAGGTCAGTGGTAGATGGTAAACTTGAAACGTACATACTGTATTCATGAGCGTGGATTTTCAAGTTAATATACTTCTATATACTACATTGTAGGATTTATTTTCTGCCAAGACATGTACGTTTTCAGGGCTGGATACGCAGGAGCAAGCGACATAAAGCTGACCATGAGAGAAGCACGGTGTGGTAAATGTATTCCTGCCACTTTTAGTGTTTGGCCCTGGGACTTAATAGTCATTGTAAATGCCAACTTGAGTGGAAATTGGAGTCTTTTAAATTGAAATGGCAAATTAGTTGGTATAATTGGTATTCGGGGGATCAAGACGCTTTCACCTTTAGCTGCTCCTGTAAGTATAGTGGCTTTAATGACACTTTTCCCCAGCTGTGTGACATGTAGCCTTGTGCCATTGTATAATCTGGGCGCATCAAGATTGCGCATGAGCAGAATTGGGACGCCAAGCTTTAGCTCGAGTGTATGGGAAGGCACGCCTGGTAATTCCAAGGTGTTAAGGAATTCGACAGGGTAATTTGTGCTTTCATCAGTGGTCATGACTATGTCTATTGATTTGTATACTCTTGAGTCACCGAGTAACTGTTGTAATATCTTGTGGTTAATTTTATTGACAGTCATTTTTCGGTGATAGCGCTGCTCTTTCGCATAACCACTGTTCGTTGTTGATATTGTCTTGTAAGTGTGGGAAGACGTGCAATATTAGTTGGTCCTCTGTGGTGACTCTGCTGAGATATATAGATATATAGATATATATATATATATATATATATATATATATATATATATATATATATATATATATAGCTAGAAATATTACCTCAGGATATATACAGCTACAGAGTCCTCTCCTGTATTTGCCATAGACACTGCAGACGTGGCTGAGTCCCCTCATGTATTTACCTTACAAATGGCTGATATATTATATATACTGCAGTATTACCTCAGGTTATATACAGAGTCCTCTCATGTATTTACCTCACACTGCAGACATAGTTGATCCTACTAATATTATAAATGTGGATGTTTGGATGTTTGTGAGTTTGGATGTTTGTGAGTTTGGATGTTTGTGAGTTTGGATGTTTGTGAGTTTGGATGTTTGTGAGTTTGGATGTTTGTGAGTTTGGATGTTTGTGAGTTTGGATGTTTGTGAGTTTGGATGTTTGTTCCTCAATCACGCTAAACTGCCTGGATGGATTTGCGTGCAATTTTCCACAAACATAGTTTTCCCTTAGGATTGAGTCACAGGCTACTTTTGGTGCCACTAAACAACATGGCTTCCTAGCAGGAGACTCAGAAAAGCAGGACTCCTAGCCCCAGCTATAGACTCACACACACTGCCTGGCATTTCCTGCCTCAACCTGCCTGCACACTCCTTACTGTCACCTCAGGAGTAGCCCTCACTCTACTCACTCACATTTACATATAGCTTTCCACTACAACACATCATTGTCTGTATCCCTATATACACAATACAACACATCACATCACATTTGCTAGCCCACCAAACTTTTTAATTGGAATATTGAAAGGCAGGGGTCTGCGCTCACTGGTAGATCTTGAATGACAGCCAGAGAAATGGATGAAATGGTAAATAGTAGATTTATTGGAGATAAAAAGCACGACGCGTTTCGGACCTTTCTCAAGTGCAGATTTTGCTAAAAGAAACATACATACAGAAAATGATAAAATGTAAATATAAAATGTACAAAAAACAAAGCCCAACAGGCCCACGAAAAACTATTGCAAACGTCGCTTGCAGCAATAAATAAATGCAATGATATACATATCTCTTACGTTACAGTTTATAAGAGGATGATATGTATCTCAAGGAGTGATAGTGTTAATCCCTTTAACCCCTTCCCGCCGATGGCATTTTTTGATTTTCGTTTTTCGTTTTTGACTCCCCTCCTTCTAAACCCCATAACTTTTTTTTATTTCTCCGCTCCCAGAGCCATATGAGGTCTTAATTTTGCAGGACAAATTTTTCTGCATGATGCCACCATTATTTATTCTATATAATGTACTGGGAAGCAGGAAAAAAATTCAGAATGGGGTGGATTTGAAGAAAAAATGCATTTCTGCGACTTTCTTACGGGCTTTGGTTTTACGGCGTTCACTGTGCAGCCAAAATGACCTGTTCCCTGTATTCTGTGTTTCGGTACGGTTCCAGGGATACCAAATTTATATGGTTTTATTTACATTTTGACCCCTAAAAAAAATTCAAAAGCGGTGTTAAAAAAATTTTTTTCTAAAAGTCGCCATATTCTGACGGCCGTGTCACGGGATGGTTAGAGTCTATACTATAGGCAATGTGTAATATATATTTCATGTGGAATGTATTCTCTAACCTGTTGTATACATCAATGTGTAGTTGGCTGATTAGGGTCTAGTGTGTTAGCACTTTGTATGCAAATACCTCTAACTAGTGAGGACAATGGGTGGAGATAATCTGATCAGTGTCTCCAAGAAGATGTTGGATGGTGCATTGTCCATAGTAGACAGGGAGTCTGCTCTCCTTGGTATAGGTGAGGGGGGAAGGATCTGTGACTCAGCCCTTCCCACCCACAGATATAGGTGTAACAGTCTTAGTATATAGTTGTAGCTGGAGTTAGTATGTGTTAGCCGGCCTGTGCACAGCTCTGCAGAGAGCCAGGATTTAGTTACAGGACCAAGGAGCCAAAGCTATCATTGGATTGTGACTTCTGTGGACTTATTGTTATTACGGTTGATGTGACCGCCGCCGGCTACTAACTTTGTGGATTACAATAAATTGCTGTTGTCTCCCGACCTCTTGCGTCCGTGTTGATTCAAAAGACCATCCGGAGGAAGACGTATACCTTTGCTCTGTGACAACTGGTTGGCAGCGGTGGGATCAACAGCGGACAGCGAGATGGACTACAACAGCTCAGCGATTAATGGAGCCACAACCTCAGAATACAGGAACTGGACTATGGCAAGTCTACAAGTAAGGGCCCGGGAACTAAACCTGAGTTACCAGGGAAGAACGAAAGATCAACTGATCGAGGCACTGGAGGAGATGACCCTGCAAAGCGACCATGAGGAGGGCTGCCCCCAGGAGACTGGAGAGATACGGGAGTGGCAGGTACAGACCCAAAAGAGCAGATGGGTTGTTTTGTATGAGGAGGAGTTGGCAGTGCTGGGGCTAGGAGCAACTGCAGAGCAAAGGAGTAGAGCATTACAGAGGGCTCAGGAAACAGAAAAGGAGGAACAGAGAATGGCGCATGAAAAGGAAAGAATGGCGCATGAAATGCAAATGGCTGAGATAACTACGCGGAATTATAATCAAACGTCGACCCCCAGCCCAACAGTGAGAGAACCACCATATGTCTCCCATAAACACTTCAAGACCTTTGATGAAGCGGCTGGGGATGTTGATGGATATTTTCAGGACTTCGAACACCAGTGCCACCTGATGGAAGTCCCAGAGAAGGATTGGGTCCGGTATCTGGTGGGGCACCTACGAGATGGGGCTGCGGAAGCTCTCAGAGCCATGGAACCTAGTGATCAGCGGGACTATGAGGCCATTAAAAGAGCGGTGCAGAAGTATTATGCAGTCACTCCAGAGACCTACCGAGTTCAGTTCCGCTCTTTGTCTTACAATGGGGGAAGCTCCTTTCACATGTTCGCCCACAAGTTGAAGCAAGCATGCAAGCGCTGGCTAGAAGGAGGGGGGGCTGTCACAGTCGATAAGATCCTCCAAGTCATACTTAAGGAACAGTTCTTTTCCCAGTGCCCCGCTGAGATCCGTGAGTGGGTGCTGGAACGGAACCCAGCCACAGTTGAGCAAGCTGCTTCCCTTGCAGATGAGGACCTGACCATCAAGCCGCAGTGGAAGAGGTTGTTTGCAGAGGAGCGGAAAACTACCACAGTCCGCCAGACACCCTTCAGCCAGCCACCCACCTTTCGTGCCCGGCCTCAGGATTACAATTCCCCCTCTACCCCTGCCCCAGCCCATCGGCCTCCAGCTATGAACAACCCTGTCCCTAGACAACGACCTGCTGGAAGAACTCTAGAGTGCAGATGTTTTGGGTGCGGGCAGCCTGGACATTTGCAAGCTAGTTGCCCTGTTAACATGGGGGCACGGGCCACCGTGGCATCCCGGCCTATTCACTACCTGGGAACCACCCCTAGGACAGAAAGTTTGGCCCCATTTCCAGATGACTCCATGAATGACCCATCTGTTCCACCTCCAGGGGTCTATGGGATTCAGCCTTCCGCCACACATCCCGCAAACCTTCAGCGGAAGCACTTGCAGGAGGTCCTCCTGGATGGCCGAACAGTTGTTGGATTCCGGGACTCGGGAGCTTTCCTAACGGTAGCGGACCCCCGAGTTGTTCGACCTGAGGCCCTAGAGGAGGGCCCTGGCCTTTCTATAGAGTTGGCAGGAGGTACTCGGAAACGTATTCCTAAAGCTACCGTGGAACTCGACTATGGTTATGGACCAAAACGATGGACAATTGGTGTGATGAGCGGGCTGCCGGCCGATGTTCTGTTAGGCAACGATGTTGGAAATCTACAGTGCCACTTTGTGGGAGCAGTGACCCGAAGCCAAGCTCAGAGAGAAGCCAACATGGATCGACCGGATTTTCTGCCAGATGCCAGCCCTTCAACCCTACAACTTTACCATTCAGTACCGCCGAGGGAACCAACACCAGAACGCGGATGGGTTATCCCGGCAGGAGGAAATATGAGCTATAGAGACTGATGTGCATTCCCCAATTTACCTGTGTAGGCCAATTGTGTTATGCACATGTTTTGAGAGGGGGAGGGGTTGTCACGGGATGGTTAGTCTATACTATAGGCAATGTGTAATATATATTTCATGTGGAATGTATTCTCTAACCTGTTATATACATCAATGTGTAGTTGGCTGATTAGGGTCTAGTGTGTTAGCACATTGTATGCAAATACCTCTAACTAGTGAGGACAATGGGTGGAGATGATCTGATCAGTGTCTCCAAGAAGATGTTGGATGGTGCATTGTCCATAGTAGACAGGGAGTCTGCTCTCCTTGGTATAGGTGAGGGGGGAAGGATCTGTGACTCAGCCCTTCCCACCCACAGATATAGGTGTAACAGTCTTAGTATATAGCTGTAGCTAGCAGTTAGTATGTGTTAGCCGGCCTGTTCACAGCTCTGCAGAGAGCCAGGATTTAGTTACAGGACCAAGGAACCAAAGTTATCATTGGATTGTGACTTCTGTGGACTTATTGTTATTACGGTTGATGTGACCGCTGCCGGCTACTAACTTTGTGGATTACAATAAATTGCTGTTGTCTCCCGACCTCTTGCGTCCGTGTTGATTCAAAAGACCATCCGGAGGAAGACGTATACCTTTGCTCCGTGACAGGCCGTAACTTTTTTATACGTCAGTGTACGGGGATGCATAGGGCGTCTTTTTTTTGCGGGGCCGGGTGTACTTTGTAGTTCTACCATTTTCGGGAAATGTTATTGCTTTGATCACTTTTTATTCAAATTTTTATCAGAATCAAAACAGTGAAAAAATGGCAGTTTGGCACTTTTGACTATTTTTCCTGCTACGGCGTTTACCGAACAGGAAAAATATTTTTATGGATTTGTAGAGCGGGCGATTTCGGACGTGGGGATACCTAACATGTATGTGTTTCAGTTTTTAACTACTTTTATATGTGTTCTAGGGAAAGGGGGGTGATTTGAACTTTTAATACTTTTATATTTTTTTTATATTTTTTTTTTTTTGCATTTATTAGACCCCCTAGGGGTGCTGAACCCCAGGGGGTCTGATCACTAATGCAATGCATTACAATGCTAATGCATTGCAAAAAATCATCTCTTTTGCAGGCTGCATACACCAGCCTGCAAAAGAGAGAATTTGCAGACCGGCTCGGAGCCTTTAACAAGGCTCCCGGCTGTCATGGCAACATGACGTCGGCCCTGGAGCATGCTCCAGGAGCCGGCGATCCCTGCCAAAATGGCGGCGCCCATGCGCCGCCGGGAAAATGGCGCCTCCGGCGCCTTTGACAGCAGCGCCGGAGGGGTTAATGCCTCCGATCGGTCCGGGGACCGATCGGAGGCATTAGAGCCGGTTGTCTACTGCTTAAAGCAGTAGACACCCGGCGGCTATGACGGCCGCCCGACTCCCGGGCGGTCGCCATAGTTACAGACCCGACACGCGCCGTACTATTACGGCGCATGTCGGGAAGGGGTTAAAGAGTAAATATGTATGCAGATAGGTATAACAACCCAATTCCAACAGGAAATAAAGCAGTAGATGTAAATCATGATACTGACAAATGCTGGAGAGTAGTAATAGGGCATCAACCAATAATGTGTTATGGGATATAATTCAAACAACACTTCATTTGGATGACACATTCACAGAATTTGTTCTTACACAACCTCAAATTTGCATGTGTATTATGTGTTAGTGGTAATCTCACATTACATCTACTGCTTTATTTCCTGTTGGAATTGGGTTGTTATACCTATCTGCATACATATTTACTCTTTAAAGGGATTAACACTATCACTCCTTGAGATACATATCATCCTCTTATAAACTGTAACGTAAGAGATATGTATATCATTGCATTTGTGTATTTATTGCTGCAAGCGACGTTTGCAATAGTTTTTCGTGGGCCTGTTGGGCTTTGTTTTTGTACTATTTGTACATTTTATATTTACATTTTATCATTTTCTGTATGTATGTTTCTTTTAGCAAAATCTGCACTTGAGAAAGGTCCGAAACGCGTCGTGCTTTTTATCTCCAATAAATCTACTATTTACCATTTCATCCATTTCTCTGGCTGTCATTCAAGATCTACCAGTGAGCGCAGACCCCTGCCTTTCAATATTCCAATTTTTCTCTCCGATTCTCCGGTGTTTCTGTTGGTTCTGCTGCCACTCTCACCTGGATTCTCACTCCACATGTGATAACAAAGACACATATTCCTCAGGTGAGGCCTACTGGTAATTGTTGTTTTAATTTGTGATTATCAATAATACTACACTCAGAGCGCTCGGTGTCTCTCCCTTTTTGTTTTTCACCAAACTTTTTAAAGCACTTTTACAGTTTCACACGTCTGTGTCCGCCCAATTCTCAAATCACCGCAGACGAAGTCACGGGTAAAAGCTAGTATCTCATAAATACTACTATATAATACAGACTGTTCCTGGGGACTGAGGGTCTGTCTATGGCGGAGCTGAGGACACATGTAATGGAGGTCCTGTGATGAGAGAGGGACAGCCTGGTACAGTGTGGTGAGGGTGATGGAGGCCGCACTGATACTCCCTGTATATACCTCCAGCTCTGCTAGTACTGACCATGCTGGGGATAAGTTAAAGTTGATCATTTCTATGTAATTTCTCAGGGCTGTATACAGGACATACTGTATACAGGTCATACTGTATATAATGTATACAGGTCATACTGTATATACTGGCTATACTGTATACAGGTCATACTGTATATACTGGCTATACTGTATACAGGTCATACTGTGTATATACTGGCTATACTGTATACAGGTCATACTGTATATACTGGCTATACCGGTCATACTGTATATACTGTATACAGGTCATACTGTATATACTGGCTATACTGTATACAGGTCATACTGGCTATACTGTATACAGGTTGTTTTTAATTGGCGGGGTTATGTGAGTGTGTAAGGTGTGGAAATACATGTAAATGTGATGGAGTGGGGTTAGGGCTACCGTAAAGGCAACAATTTGAGTGTGGAGGTATTTTGGGGCCGTGTGCTTCCTTCCTTCCTTCCTTCCTTCCTTCCTTCCTTCTTCCTTCCTTCCTTCCTTCCTTCCTTCCCCCCTTCCTTCCTTCCTTCCCCCCTCCTACCTTCCTACCTTCCCCCCCTTCCTTCCTTCCTTCCTTCCCCCCCTTCCTTCCTTCCTTCCTTCCCCCCTTCCTTCCTTCCAACCTTCCCCCCCTTCCTTCCTTCCTTCCTTCCCCCCTTCCTTCCTTCCTTCCTTCCCCCCCCCTTCCTTCCATCCTTCCTTCCCCCCCCTTCCTTCCTTCCTTCCTTCCTTCCCCCCCTTCCTTCCTCCTTCCCCCCTTCCTTCCTTCCTTCCCCCCCTTCCTTCCTTCCTTCCCCCCCCTTCCTTCTTCCTTCCCCCCCTTCCTTCCTTCCTTCCCCCCCTTCCTTCCTTCCTTCCCCCCCTTCCTTCCTTCCTTCCCCCCCTTCCTTCCTTCCTTCCCCCCTTCCTTCCTTCCTTCCTTCCTTCCCCCCCTTCCTTCCTTCCTTCCTTCCCCCCCTTCCTTCCTTCCTTCCTTCCTTCCCCCCCTTCCTTCCTTCCTTCCTTCCTTCCTTCCTTCCCCCCCTTCCTTCCTTCCTTCCTTCCCCCCCTTCCTTCCTTCCTTCCTTCCCCCCTTCCTTCCTTCCTTCCTTCCCCCCCTTCCTTCCTTCCTTCCTTCCCCCCTTCCTTCCTTCCTTCCTTCCCCCCCTTCCTTCCTTCCTTCCTTCCCCCCCTTCCTTCCTTCCTTCCTTCCTTCCCCCCCTTCCTTCCTTCCTTCCTTCCTTCCCCCCCTTCCTTCCTTCCTTCCTTCCTTCCCCCCCTTCCTTCCTTCCTTCCTTCCCCCCCTTCCTTCCTTCCTTCCTTCCCCCCCTTCCTTCCTTCCTTCCTTCCCCCCCTTCCTTCCTTCCTTCCTTCCTTCCCCCCCTTCCTTCCTTCCTTCCTTCCTTCCTTCCTTCCCCCCCTTCCTTCCTTCCTTCCTTCCCCCCCCTTCCTTCCTTCCTTCCTTCCTTCCTTCCCCCCCTTCCTTCCTTCCTTCCTTCCCCCCCTTCCTTCCTTCCTTCCTTCCCCCCCTTCCTTCCTTCCTTCCTTCCCCCCCTTCCTTCCTTCCTTCCTTCCCCCCCTTCCTTCCTTCCCCCCCTTCCCCCCTTCCTTCCTTCCTTCCTTCCTTCCCCCCCTTCCCCCCTTCCTTCCTTCCTTCCTTCCCCCCCTTCCTTCTTCAATCCCCCCTTCCTTCCTTCCTTCCTTCCCCCCTTCCTTCCTTCCTTCCTTCCCCCCTTCCTTCCTTCCTTCCTTCCCCCCCTTCCTTCCTTCCTTCCTTCCCCCCCTTCCTTCCTTCCTTCCTTCCCCCCCCTTCCTTCCTTCCTTCCTTCCTTCCCCCCCTTCCTTCCTTCCTTCCCCCCCTTCCTTCCTTCCCCCCCTTCCCCCCCCTTCCTTCCTTCCCCCCCTTCCCCCCCTTCCTTCCTTCCTTCCTTCCTTCCCCCCCTTCCCCCCCTTCCTTCCTTCCTTCCTTCCCCCCCCTTCCTTCCTTCCTTCCTTCCCCCCCTTCCTTCCTTCCCTTCCTTCCCCCCCTTCCTTCCTTCCCCCCCTTCCTTCCTTCCCCCCCTTCCTTCCTTCCCCCCCTTCCTTCCTTCCCCCCCTTCCTTCCTTCCCCCCCTTCCTTCCTTCCCCCCCTTCCTCCTTCCCCCCCCTTCCTTCCTTCCTTCCTTCCCCCCCCCCCCCCCTTCCTTCCTTCCCCTATACAGTATAATGCCCCATTAGTGCAAGGGATTAGTGAAATGATGCCATTACCTTTTAGTTACTACTTCTTTACAGACATTTCTGTGTATATTTCCTATGAGTCTTAGAAGATACGCAGAAGATCTTAATAATGTGTAAATAGTCTTGGCCTGTAGATTGACACATTTGTAGTCGTCAAATTATATTTGACAAACCTCCTAATACTTTTTATATATTTTAGGACAGTTTGGCTTTTTAGGGGCAGTGATGTGGCATTATACTATATATGGGGTACACTAGAGAACAATATCCTGTGTGAGGGGGCACTAATGGGGCATTATACTGTATAGGGGCAGTGATGTGGCATTATACTATGTGGGGTGCACTAGAGAACAATATCCTGTGAGTGGTACTAATGGGGCATTATACTGTATAGGGGCTGTTAGGATCACATCCTCCATCTTGTATTCTGTCAGCCATCTTGTAACCTTTTTCTTATATAAGCTTCATAAGGATGTCTGTTTAGAGTCTGAGACCCCTTTAGGGGATAAGGTGTGTGGAATGTTGATGGTTGGGTTATAAGACCTTATCTGTTTGTGGTAAGGGTCTCATAACAGGTTCTATAACCAGTTGATCCTTAGCCACAGACCGGACTGGTCAGATAGCATGTGATCATTATCTCTCTTGCTGTGATATATACATCTAGAATTAGTGTAAAATGTTGGTTTACACATAAATATTGTAGATTCTTCTTTGTCATGAGAAAGGTCATCCTAAGTTGGAGTGTAATAATGAGATGCAGATTACATTAGACCATATCCAATAGTTATGTGCCACAGCTTATGTTATAACCAATCATGTCAAGTCCAACCTTCTTTTGTCTGTATAAATACTACCTCTCTGTAACAATAAATCAGAATTCATTTTGATACACCACCATCTGTGTATTTGTGATTCTCCAGGTCAAAGATGGCTGTAGCCGATCTTGGCCTGTTATTTAATTTGAAACTACAACAACATAAGCTCTGGGGGTCTATGCCCCCAACAGGGCAGTGATGTGGCATTATACTATATGGGGTACACTAGAGAACAATATCCTGTGTGTGAGGGCACTAATGGGGCATTATACTGTATATGGTGTAGCAGGATTAGCTCGGGGATCGCGGTCTTCAGCACTTTTTGGCACAAAATGAAGTCCAATCCAGCCAAGTATGGTGCAACTGGCTGCAACCAGTTTTATTAGAATTTTTCCAGGCAAAACAAAACAGACAATGCAAAATAAAATCCTAGCCGTCCGGCTTCTCCCTTCAACACAGTTTCCCTAACTGAGAGCTGGGCCTTCTGCACAGCTCCCTGAACACAAACCAGCAGTATTACTCACAAGTATTTTCCCCAGGAGTAGACAGAGCCGTATATCTGTGGGCTGACTGCCCTTTTATAGCTAAAAATATGCAAATCTATTCTCCAGGATGTAATTAGAACAGTGCACTCTGTAGGCAGCATCCTTAACATCATGCATGATGCTGCTTAAGGATGCTGCCCTCTAGAGGGTGGCGTAAAGAGTGCACTGTTCTCCTAATTACATCCTGGAGAATAGATTTGCATATTTTTTTTCCCAGAATCCCTAGCGGAGCAGGAATGACTTGTAAGTCTCTGTACTGCCTATGTAGGCACACTCTCCCTGATGTGTACAATTATCCCCTGACCCTGTCCTTTTATACACACTTTTGGATAGCAAGGATTTAACCCCACATATCCCAAAACTTGGAGAGGCTGAATGGAGTAGAGACACCAATACTCCCTGCTCCAGCAGCCAGACCTTTACCAGGGTTTTGGTAAGACCCACCAGCCAGGAGCGCAGCTCTGCTCAGTCGCACCCAGATTGTGTATGACAGGAACCTGGGAGAAATGTATATACTCCTTCTACCACTTTGCCCCTGGTCCTGTCACATATCCTCCCCCCTGTTTTGACCTCAGGGGCAGAACACTCTGTGTACTTAAGCAGTATGTCTGAGACAGGACATCTGCATTTCTAAGCTGACAGCCTGGTCTATTTTTCTCTCTGTATTGAGACATTCTCTTAAGTGGGGCATGGTCTGTAACCAGTGTGAATCAGTGGTGTAACTAGGAATGGCGGGGCCACGTGACGAACTTTTTACATTGGGGGGGGGGGCCCAACTGACACCGAAGACCTCGACCGCCCCCCCCCCCCCTCCGCACTATTATGTCCATTAGTAAGCCCTGCACACAGTATTATGCCCCATAGTGGCCCCTGCACGCAGTATTCTGTCCAGGATCGGCAAGTAAATAGGGCCCATAACGGCCAATTAAAAAAACAAACAAAAATGCAGCGGTAGCCGCTGTCACCAGGCCCCCTAATGGCCCGGGCCCCTGGTGTGAATGTTCTCCCAATCAGGTAGTACCTGAGGGCTTCTAATGCCCACTTGATTGCCAGACATTCCTTCTCCACAATGGCATATCTCTTCTCATGATCATTCAGTTTTCTGCTGAGGTAAACTGAGCGCCGCACCTCCCATGAGGCGACCTGAAGCGACCGCTTCAGGCAGCGCTATGCCGGGGCCCCAGGGAGGGCGGCATTTTTGCTGACCCAAGCCAGTCCAGGACAAGCTGTTACGACGCCTGGTACGGGAAGCGAGCGGTGGATTGGGGCGGCCCTGTGGACGTAGCGCTCACGCTAAGCAGAGAGCAGGTCCTCTCCCTGCCTGCTAATGACGCTCGCTCTGCTCCGCTCCGCCCCACCCCCTTAGCTCGGCCCGCCCCCTCAGCTCTGCCCTGCCTCAGGCGGCACAAACCCTAGGTTCACCCCTGGGTAAACTACAGGATGCTCTTCCCCCACCCCTGACCTGTGACAACACCGCCCCTATGCCAACATCAGAGGCATCAGTTTGAACAATAAATGGTTTCTGGAAACACTGGCTGTGAGCACAGAGCTAGCTTCAGTCTTTGGAAGGCCTGCTCGGCTTCAGCAGTCCACTTGACCATAACTGACTCCTTACCTTTTGTAAGGTCAGATAAGGGGGCAGCAATACTGGCAAAGTTTTCAATAAATCGCCTGTAGTAACCAGTTAGGCCCAAAAATGCCCTGACTTGCTTTTTGTTTCCTGGCTTAGGCCAGTTCTGGATGGCCTCAATCTTATTTATCTGAGGCTTTAATCACGCCTCGTCCAATTATGTACCCCAAGTACTTTGCCTCTTCTTGTCCATTGGTACTTTTTGGGATTTGCTGTCAAACCCGCTTCCCTAATAGAATAAGGACAGCTTGTACCCTGGGTAGATGACTTTCCCAATCTGGGCTGTGTATTATGATGTCATCCAGATAGGCGGCTGCATATTTTTGATGGGGTCTTAAAATTTTGTCGATCAGCCGTTGGAATGTGGCTGGAGCCCCCTGCAGACCAAAGGGAAGAACTGCATACTGGAAATGGCCATCAGGGGTGCTAAAGGCAGTTTTCTCTTTGGGTAATATTTCACTACATTGGATTTGACAAAGGGCTACTGGCAGGTGCCATTGACAGAGGAGGCCAATCTATTACTATACTACGACTATATACTAAATACTATACTATTACTATATATTACCCAATCTATCCATGAGCTCATCCACTCTAGGCATTGGATAAGCATCAAATTTTGATACTGTATTTAACTTTCTGAAGTCATTACAGAATCGTATAGTCCCATCTGATTTTGGTATTAACACTATAGGACTAGACCATTCACTATGGGACTCCTCAATCCCCGAGGTTAAGCATCATTTTCACCTCTTCTGAAATCGCCTTGCGCCTCACCTCAGGTACCCTGTACGGCTTTTGATTTACTTTGACACCCGGTTCTGTTATGATATGTTTGATCATGTGAGTGCAACCTGGTAGTTCAGAGAATACATCTCTATTGTATTGCGCAAACTTTTACCTCCTGAGTTTGTGAACCAGACAAAGCTTCTGGAATGTTCACCTTGGGTATCTCGGAGACATTCTCTCCTTTACCTGAACTGTTGACTGCTAACACCTCACGGTCCTTCCAAGGTTTGATTAAGTTTACATGGTAAATTTGGTAGGGCTTCCGTTTACCTGGCTGATGTACCCTATTGTTGGGGGCACGAGACCCCCAGAGCTTATGTTGTTGTAGTTTCAAATTAAATAGGCCAAGATCAGCTACAGCCATCTTTGACCTAGAGAACCACAAAGACACAGATGGTGGTGTATCAAAATAGATTCTGTTTAATGGTGGCTAAAACAATATATATCACATGACATAGACAGAACAGGATTGGCTAGTATAATTAGCATAACATCCATTGGTGGAGAAGTTTGTAACAATAGCCCTGATGCATATCTATTTGGATAAGAAACTGGAGAGAGGTCACACCCTCCGAAGGGCTAGCTAAAATGAAGTCAGTGGCCGCATGGTCTCACAAAATGGCAGCCATCAGCACATGTCTCAAATACACACCCTAGATGTCTATCTCATGGTATTCTAACGACAATAGACATCCTTGTTGGAGACAATTAGCTTAATTACCCTTCTCTTGTCCCTTTATCTTAAAAGGGTTCTTTCGTCTTTGATCTTCTCCTAACCATGCCCCTGGTCCAGCCAAGCTGTCTCCATTTTAATTAGCTTAGCCAGTTCACTTTGTGAGACAAAACTACTTATCTTTGATAGACAAGATTACTGAAAGGACAAGTAATTTCGGCCCTCACTTTATGTAATTTATCATAAGATATTGTTAGCCCCCCCACACTATAATTTACCTCACCCACCTTCTCCACAATGTCATACGGCCCCTGTCATTTAGCCAATAATTTGCTCTCCACTGTAGGAACAAGAACCAGGACTCTGTCCCCAGGGTTATAGTTTCTTACTCTAGCAGACCTGTTGTAAACCTGGGACTGATTCTCCTGAGCTTGCTGTAAGTGCTCCCTTACATTAGGCATCACTTTCTCAATTCTGTCTTGCATCTGGGCAATATGGTCAATCACACTTCTGTAAGGGGTAGCCTCATTCTCCCAGGTCTCTTTTGCAATATCTAGAAAACCACGGTGATGTCTCCTGTACACTAGCTCAAATGGAGAAAACCCTGTAGAGGCCTGAGGTACTTCCCTTACAGAAAAGATAGGGTAAGAGGTAATCCCAGTCTTTCCCATCTTGTGCCACCACTTTTTTAAGCATCCCCTTTAAGGTCTTGTTGAACCTTTTGACTAACCCGTCCGTCATTGGATGATAAACTGATGTAGGCAAAAGTGTAATTTTCAGCAGTTTACACAACTCTTTGATCAGCGGACGCCCTTCATGTCCAAGGTAACCAGTCAGTATTTCTTTTGGCAACCCAATTCTGGTAAACATAAGGAACAGTTCTTTGGCAATGGCTTTGGCTGAAACATTCCTTAGAGGAATTGCTTCCGGGTAGCATAGTCAACAACAACCAGTATATGCTGGTGACCTCTAGCAGATTTAACAAGAGGTCCTACCAGATCCATTGCAATCCTCTCAAAGGGAGTTTCAATAATTGGCAGAGGCTCTAAGTCTAAGACATTGCTAGAAAATGGCCTGGTTGCATGCGCAGTAGCATGCTGATTCTACTACGGCTACGGTGCATGCGCCCAGGCCATTTTATTTTAGCAATGTCAGTTTGTGACTTAGATGGAACCTGAGGACATCGTGGGAAGAGGAGGTGTGGATGAAGATGGTAGACCCTGAATGCCCGCCCACCGTGCACGATGGGTAAGTTGATCACATTCTTTTTTTTTTTAGGGTATTTTAAAAACTGGGGGTAGTTTAAGATAACTTTAGCAGTGCCTATCAGCATGATTTTGCTGATAGAACCCCTTTAAATCAAAGTAGGCTTTCTGCGACTCCCCACTGAGAAATGCACGGTATCCGCCCACTGGTCAGCTGGAAGCATCTCCCTCTCAGCGGCTCTCAAAAATGGTGAGGAAGGCTTCCACATCATCCTCTGGGGTCATCTTTTGTAGAGACGCTTGCACTTTCCTTCCAGGGGAGACACTTGGCGCCTGGACTTGAGGCCTTTCCACCAGCAGCTTTATCTGCTCCAGCAGACTTCTATTAATGGCCTGCGGTTCTCTGGAGGCCGCTTGTGTGGACTCTATAAGCAGACGGTTGGTCTCCTGTTGGTTAGCATTGGTCAGGATCAGCTGTCTCACCACTTCCTCCATTCTTGCAGTGTTTGGCTTTGCAGGAGCCACAGACTTAACCCACGACATACACCTTGCTGGATTTTTGTGCCAGCGCAGCCTCCACCATTTGTAACGGGATTAGCTCGGGGATCGTTGTCTTGAGCACTTTTTGGCACAAAATTAAAATCCAATCCAGCCAAGTATGGTGCAACTGGCTGCAACCAGTTTTATTAGGACTTTGTTTTGTCTGGGGGAAAAAAAAAAAAAAAAAGCAAAATAAAGTCTTAGCCGTCCGGCTTCTACCTTCAATAGCAGGTATCCTAACTATGAGAGCCGGGCCTTCTGCACAGCTCCCTAAACACAAACCAGCAGTATTACTCACAAGTATTTTCCCAGGAGTAGACAGAGCCGTATACCTGTGGGCTGACTGCCCTTATATACACCTACTTCTCAATAGCAAGGAGTTGACCCCACATATCCCAAAATCTGGAGTGGCTGAATGGAGTAGAGACACCAATACTCCCTGGTCCTGTCACAACGGGCATTGATGTGCATTATAAAATATATGGGGTACACTAGAGAACAATATCCTGTGTTGGGGGGTAATAATGGGGCATTATACTGTATAGGGGCAGTGATGTGGCATTATACTATATATGGGGTACACTAGAGAACAATATCCTGTGTTGAGGGGTAATAATGGGGCATTATACTGTATAGGGGCAGTGATGTGGCATTATACTATATATGGGGTACACTAGAGAACAATATCCTGTGTGTGTGGGGGGCACTAATGGGGCATTATACTGTGATGGGATAGTAAAGTGGTATTATGCTGTGTATGGGACCACTGGTCCTCTTGTCCCGGTGTCTGTTCAAATGCATCACGTTCCTGTATGTGGGGATGTGGAAACTAACCACATACCCTGACGTACAGGTACTTGAAATGGCGTTAAGCGGTTAAGAAAAGGAGTGTAAATCTAGTAAAGCGACCGGAGAAGACACAGGAGTTTTTCGGCAAATTGAGAATGTGTAGCCTAAAAAGCCAAACTGTCCTAAAATATATAAAAAGTATTAGGAGGTTTGTGAAATATAATTTGAAGGTTACAAATTTCAGTCTACAGACCAAGACTATTTACACATTGTGTATATTTCCTACAAGTCTTAGAAGATCCGCAGAAGATCTTAAGCAAAGATGTCTGTAAAGAAGTAGTAGCTAAAAGGTAATGACTAGAGATGAGCGAACAGTAAAATATCCGATGTTCGTTATTCGTTACAAATAGCATCTCAATATTGGACTATTGGAATGAATATCGAACCCCATTATAGTCTATGGGAGAAAATGCTTCGTTTCAGGGGATCCCACCATTCACCTCAGGAGAGTCACCAAGTCCACTATGACACCCCAGGAAATGATGCCAACACCTGTGGAATGACACTGGGACAGCAGGGGAAGCATGTCTGGGGGCATCTAACACACCAAAGCCCCTCTATTACCCCACTATCACAGCCTAACAACTACACACTTTCCACTTTCAAAAAAACCTCTATCAAAGTGGGGAAAATACCTGGAAATCTTCTTTACTCCCCAAATGGATGGACACAAACCCCAATTTGAGCTCAACAAACAGTAACAACCACCCCTTTAAATCACGTTACCCATGACAACCGCAGATGGAATAGGCAATGGGAAATCCAACAGTCCCCACCCTGACCTGTCATTGTGGATGTGTGTGATGTGGTGAGACCTTCCAAAATTCACTTTTATGGCCCTTAACGTCAGCCTGGATTTATTATTATTATTATTATTATTATTATTATTATTATTATTATTATTTATTTATATATCACCATTAATCCCATGGTGCTTTACATTTGGGGGTTACATACAATACACAGAATATACAGGTACATATCATACTAACAGTGACCGGCTGGCACAGTGGGGTAGAGGGCCCTCCCGTGAGGGCTTACAATCTATGAGGGAAGGGGGTAGAGACAGAAGGAGAGGGGGAGACTGTACAGATGGCAGTGCGGTGATAGTGTTATTGGAGGTTGTAGGCCTTCCTGAATAGGGGAGTCTTCAGGGCCTTCTTGAAGCCTGTGATTGTGGGGGTCATTCTTATGTGTCTTGGTAAGGAGTTCAAGTATGGGGGATGCACTGGAGAAATCTTGGAGACTGTTGTGTGAGGAGCGGATGAGAGCAGAGCGGAGTAGGAGGTCGTTGGAGGATCTGAGGTTACGTGTGGGCAGGTAGCGGGAGATGAGGTCAGAGATATATGGAGGAGACAGGTTGTGGATGGCTTTGTATGTTAGCGTTAGTAGCTTGAACTCAATTCGCTGGGCTATGGGTAACCAGTGGAGGGACTGGCAGAGGGGAGCAGCCGATGAAGATCGGGGCGTGAGGTGGATTAAGCGAGCAGCGCAGTTTAGGATGGACTGGAGGGGGGCGAGGGTGTTAGCTCGGAGCCCATGCAGAAGGGTGTAGCAGCAGTCTAAGCAGGAGATTATGAGGGCCTGTACGAGCATCTTGGTAGTTTCTGGGGTGAGGAAGGAGCGGATTCGGTGGATGTTCTTGAGCTGGAGGCGACGAGGTGTTGGTTTGAATATGTGGTTTGAAGGATAAGTCGGAGTCCAGGGTTACCCCAAGGCATCGGGCCTGTGGGACAGGGGTAAGTGGGGTTCCATTAACTTTGATAGATGGGTCAGGTGGAGGGCCACATTGGATGGGGTGAAAATGATGAACTCAGTTTTCTCTATATTCAGTTTGAGAAAGCGGGAGGAGAGGAAGGAGGCTACGGCCGCTAGACAATCTGGAACTCTGGCCAGCAGGGAGGTAATGTCAGGTCCAGAGATGTATATTTGGGTGTCGTCGGCATAGCAATGGTACTGGAAACCATGAGATTCTATGAGTTGGCCCAGGCCAAGGGCGTAGATGGAGAACAGGAGGGGTCCTAGGACGGAGCCTTGGGGGACACCTACAGAGAGAGGGCGTGGTGTGCGAGTGGGAGACGCTGAATGTGAGGTATGAGGAGATCCAGGAATGGGCCAGGTCTGAGATACCAAGGGATGAGAGAATTTCTAACAGGAGGGAGTGGTCAACTGTGTCAAAGGCAGAGGAGAGGTCGAGGAGGAGGAGGACAGAGTAATGGCGCTTGGCTTTGGCGGTTAGCAGGTCATTGACTTTTGTTAGGGCAGTTTCAGTGGAGTGCCGGGGTCTGAAGCCTGACTGTAGTCTGTCAAAGAGCAGGTTGGACGAGAGATAGGAGGAGAGTTCTGAGTGGACGTGTTGCTCAAGAAGTTTTGAGGTGTACGGGAGCAGTGAGATGGGACGATAGTTGGCTGGAGAGGATGGGTCGAGGGATGGTTTAAGTATAGGAGTGTAGTTGAGGCTGGGAATGGGTCGCAAACTGTGGTGGCCTGCTTTGTCTCCCCCACCCAATATTCCTGGCAGAGGTGCTGAAACACCACCCTGCTCCTCTGCCGTTGAATCGGCTCCAGCTACTGGCGTGGGGAGACGTCAGCAGGACGTGCTGAAGCTCATCAACTTGGGGGACAGACAGCACAGTGCCTCCGAGGTCAGGGATGCCATCCTGGCTGAGATGGCAATGTGTTTTTCCCTGCTACACCTGGGGCCAGGCATGTTTGTCTTGTGTGATAATGGCCGGAACCTGGTAGCAGATCTTGAGCTTGCCAGACTCACATGGTCCACACATGGCCCACGTTTTCAACTTGTTGGTGCCATGTTTCTTTGAAACCTACACCATTGTGCCTGATATACTGGTCAAAGTGTGGCTATTTTCGTAAGTGAGAAGTAGCCTCTGCTAGGCAGAAAACATTCAGAGCACACTCCTCTCATCTTCGCACCGTTGGCTGGCGGAGGAAGACGAGGGGGATGGAGTGCCATCTGATGTCCCTGTCCCACACGAGGCTAGAGGGTGCACTTCAGTACATCCCATTGCTTCACCACAGATGGTGTGAAGGGTAGTGGGAAATGGAGTGACCCTTACAGTTGGGGCCAGCAAAGGCATGCCAAGTAACACACTGGCACACATGGCTGACTTCATGTTGGGTTGCTTTTCAAGAGACAAAGGCATAGTTCACATCATGGAGAGCAAATACTGTATGGAACAAAAAATTGGATTGAGCTGATATAGCCTGACTGAATTTCTGGGTCTCCCACCTAGGTTTTGAGGTTACACACCCTGGATATCTGGATTGAGTGTACATAGCCTGACCTAATTGCTCTGTATCCTTGTTTTGGGGTTACACAGCCTGAAAAGCTGCTTGGCATGTATATAGCAAGAAGTAACTGCAGTGGATTGCTGCAATTTTTCACGAAACAAAATTCGTTTTTTTTTTTTGTTTTTTTTTTTTTCTTCCAGCTATATGAACTTGTAAATGCAGTGGATTGCTGCTATTTTTCTGCCCCCCCCCCCCCCCCAAAGTCAAGGCTTTTTCCAGCTCTATATGATCTAGTCACTGCTGTGTATTCAGGCTATTCTGTGTGCGGACAGCCAAAAATGAAAGCTGTTTCTCCGCTATATATGAACTTGTATCTGTTGTGTATCCCTGTTTTCCACCATCCGGGGACTGATGTCCCTACAGTGTATAGCTCTGAGAAGAGCTGTTGGTTTTCTTCTTTAGTTCTTGCCTAATCGCTAATGGCTAATCGCTATCTAGCCCTCAGCAGATATGTTTCTCTCCCTGTGTTTGACGGCCAAAATGGCGAATAGGGCGACGGCTGTTCTATGAATGGGAGGTCACATGTTTTCGGCAGCCAATGGGTTTTATCAAATATTTTTTTATTTTTTTTTTTCACTGCCTCTGTTGTCATACTTCCTGTCCCACCTCCTCTGCACAGTTATTGGTGCAAAAAAGCGCGCCAGGGAATGTGGGAGGGGACACAAATTTTTACTGCGTATGCCGCCTTGTATTTGATTGTGAACGAATACATCGAACGCCATGATATTCCATCGAACGGCGTTCACTCATCTGTATATACTATATATGGGGTACACTAGAGAACAATATCCTGTGTGAGGGGGCACTAATGGGGCATTATACTGTATAGGGGCAGTGATGTGGCATCCTATTAATATTATAAATGTGAAAGTTTGTGGGTTTGTGTGTTTGAATGTTTGTTAGTCAATCACAGCCAAACGGCTGAATGGATTTTGGGGAAATTTCACACACACTCACACTCACACTCACACTCACACTCACACTTTTGCCAGGAAAAGGTAGTAGGCTACTTAAAATGTGGGTCACTCACCCCAAATCGCCACCATGACCCTCCAAAGACACCTCCGGGCTCGGCTGTAGAAGCTGGCATTCTGCCAGCGCTGGTCTGTCCACGCACCTCCTATTGGTGCAGGGCAGACTGTGGGCGGACTACAGAGGCAGGGCTGAGGCACCATAAATTGGGGGGGGCTGAATGTGGGCGTGCCGATTGAGCAGGGACACAGTGAGGAAGATGGTGGCAGCCCATATAGTCCCGGAGCCGCAGCTATATCAGGCCGCCTACACACATTGCGGAGGATAAGGAGGAGGCTGCTGCACCTGACACTACACAGGTCAGTGCAGCAGGGGGGAGAGGGTGTCCCGTGGAGAGGGGGTGTCCCGGGGAGGGTGTCCCCAGGGATCAACCACCTTCCCCAGCTTCATCTCCCCCTCCTACATCAGCCCCAGTGTAGTAGCACTTGCCTTGGCCACGCTCCCTCGCCGCCGCTCACTTGCTCGCTCCACATAGTTCGCGCGGTGCTGCCTGTGTGTGTTCTCTAAGCAGCAGCGCGCGGCCCGGCGTCATAGCAACGTGATGCCAGGCCCTCGCTAGGATGCACACAGGCAGCGTCGGAGCGTGGCCTGGGTAAGTGCTAATACACTGGGGCCGCTGGAGGAGGGGGACATGATGCTGGGGGCAGAGATGGAAGAACAAGAAACTAAGGCCAGAGATGGGGGGACAAGAAAGTGGTGGCAGAGATGGGGGGAACAAGAGACTAGGGGCAGAGATGGGGTGACAACAAAATAGGGGCGGCGATGGCGGGACAAGAAACTGGGGCCAGAGATGGGACGACAAACTGCGGGGACAAAAAACTTGGGCCACAACAACAAACTGGGGGCAGAGATAGGGGCACAAGGAACTGGCGGCAGAGATGGCGGGAACAACACATGAGCGGTTCGACGCCACCGCCAACCCGCAGACTAAGTCGCGGGTAACTGCTAGTTATACTATATGAGGTACACTAGAGAACAATATCCTGTGTGTGGGGGCACTAATGGGGCATTATACTGTATAGGGGCAGTGATGTGGCATTATACTATATATGGGGTACACTACAGAACAATATCCTGTGTGTGGGGGCACTAATGGGGCATTATACTGTATAGGGGCAGTGATGTGGCACTATGCTGTGTATGCGACCACTGATATATTATATATCACCAAAGCCCTGACATCTTACAATAACGTCAGCAGGGATGGGCAGTTGTACTTGCTGCCTGTGCAAGATCAATCACCATTGTAGTCATTAGTGACGATTCAGTACACAAAGCCCCACAAAAAGGCAAACTATCCAAAAAATATTTTTTAAAAATTCAATATTTATTAAATTCTAAAGTAAAATTTGGAATGTAAAGAAGTTGGGAGAATGATGCAACCATAACACTTGCACAGAGGTAAAAAAAAAATTTTGTCAAAGCCTCCTACATCCATGAATTCATGTATGAGTGTGAATATGTATTAAAGCTTTGGCATACCCTAAACCATTTATAGTATACAAGAAGAGACGATATAGAATTCAAACAGGGAATATCGTTACAATATTAATAAAAATAACAATTTAGCATGAAATTTATGGATGAGGATAGGGTTAAAAGGTGGCGATTGTCATTACCTATGAGTATATCTCTGTACACATGACGCGCGTTTTGCCACTATGTGGCCTCGTCAGGGGGAAGAAGTTGTGTTGCAAAGGATTGTACTGAAGAGATTATAAAATATATATATATATAATATGAGAAAAGGAGAGTAAACAGGATGGCACTGCTAAATATACGGATGTAAGTCCTAGTAAACTGGAGGTATATATGAGGAATAAAACCTTTTATATTGAGAGCCGTGGGGGTGCTCAACAACCAGAAATAGAGCACTGTGGCAATAACAAAATAGTAGAAAAATTGGAAGGGCACTCACCCACATCGAGGCTCGTCTTTGTAAAAAACTTCTTTATTTGAGGCAATACATCTCTAAAAACAGTAAGTGCAGGGAGGGAAGAACAGCATGCAAAGGCAAAAGGCAACAGCCGTTTCGCGCAGCTATGTGCGCTTTCTCAAGCCATAGAATGCAATCACAAGTGGACAAGGAAGCAGGTTTAAGTACTGTGGGAACAATCAAGCATAGAGGAGAAACTCCTGAAATGGCTTCAAATTCTAACCAATAGGAATGCCAGTGTTCTCATTGAGAGAGAGGACCAGAATGAAAACTGTCAGAAGCCCATATAAACCAATTGGTAGAGGGCCGACGCTCATGTGTCAATACAACTTTGCACTATGAGAAAGTGCTTCTATGTTTCTATGCTGCTCTTCGCTCATAGAAGCAAACTTGGGCAGCTGACCAATGAGGGAGAGGCCTACGCGCAAGCGTACCGCTGCCTCTACTATCTATCCCTCTCAATGATAGCCAGAGGGCCATGGCCAATAGGTGATGCGCATGCGCACTTTAGCGCAGTCACGCCGGCAAAATGTACAGACACTCTGTACATTTTGCCGGCGTGACTGCGCTAAAGTGCGCATGCGCATCGGCGCTTCACCTATTGGCCATGGCCCTCTGGCTATCATTGAGAGGGATAGATAGTAGAGGCAGCGGTACGCTTGCGCGTAGGCCTCTCCCTCATTGGTCAGCTGCCCAAGTTTGCTCCTATGAGCGAAGAGCAGCGTAGAAACATAGAA
Source organism: Leptodactylus fuscus (assembly GCF_031893055.1). Lineage (NCBI taxonomy): Eukaryota > Metazoa > Chordata > Amphibia > Anura > Leptodactylidae > Leptodactylus > Leptodactylus fuscus. The sequence continues at coordinate 81,074,978 of NC_134274.1, read as the reverse complement.
GCACTTTCTCATAGTGCAAAGTTGTATTGACACATGAGCGTCGGCCCTCTACCAATTGGTTTATATGGGCTTCTGACAGTTTTCATTCTGGTCCTCTCTCTCAATGAGAACACTGGCATTCCTATTGGTTAGAATTTGAAGCCATTTCAGGAGTTTCTCCTCTATGCTTGATTGTTCCCACAGTACTTAAACCTGCTTCCTTGTCCACTTGTGATTGCATTCTATGGCTTGAGAAAGCGCACATAGCTGCGCGAAACGGCTGTTGCCTTTTGCCTTTGCATGCTGTTCTTCTCTCCCTGCACTTACTGTTTTTAGAGATGTATTGCCTCAAAGAAGTTTTTTACAAAGACGAGCCTCGATGTGGGTGAGTGCCCTTCCAATTTTTCTACTATTTTGAGATATATATATATATATATATATATATATATATATATATATATATATATATATATATATATATATATCTATCATATAAAATGATCAGGTTAACAAATCTGCGCAGTGGTGAAGTGCAGTGCATAGAGATATATTAGTAGATTCCTATAGATACATTCATTCTCTATAATGTTAGTGTATATAATTAGTGTATAAAACATTAGTAAACATTTGATGTATGAAAACATACAAATATAAAGATTGAATAACAAAATGTCCGTCTAACATCATTCAGACAAGAAGGTGTGATAAGATATTGTATGGATTGTGTACATCAGATATGAGTTATTTCTTTCCTTCTTTGTAACATTAATTCATCCGTAGGCAAAACTGTATATAGGGAAAAGAAACCTAATGAGACCTCACAGATTAGTAATAGAGGAAAACGAGAGAAATTAAAATTTTAAATTAAATCCGGGCTCGTTAAAGCCACATAACAAAATAATATAGAACTGCAGAAAAACTGGATCAAATGCAAAATAATAAAAAGGACATAAAATATGCATAAAAATTGAGTCACAGAAAGGAATCCTAAAAAGGGAGCAAATTGAATGTCCTTCAGACCTTTAGGATGGAGAGTTTCAAGGGAAAAGATCCAACAGGATTCCTTCTGCGCCAAGATGCGTTTCCAGTCACCAGAACGGGGGCCAGGTATAACTTGGTGGATTGTCCTTACTCTCAGAAGTCAGGGATCTGAGTCATGGTGGAGTTTGAAATGTTTTGGAAGAGTTTTTAAACAAATGTCGCTTGTATCCTTCAAATTGCGAATATCAATTACGTGTTCCCTAACGCTTTTCTTAAATTCACGAGTTGTAAGACCGATGTATATTAGGCCGCAGGGACATAATGCAAAATAGACGATTCCTGTTGACGGGCAATTAAAAGAATGACGTATCTGATAAAATCATGTCTTATCTGAGTTCCAGAAGTCTCTTGCAGTACATTGACCACATGGTTTACATCGAGAATCTGGTCTGGGTGCACCAAAGATACGTGGCTGTAAATTCGGGACATAATGGCTCCTCACCAGGATGTCCCTTAGGTTTTTAGATCTCCGATAGGTTATATTTGGACGAGTATCTTTTTAAGATGGCATCCTGGGTAAGTATATGCCAGTGTTTACGGAGAATGTGATACAGTTCTAGATGTTATGAGATGAAGGTGGTAATAAATCTAACCTGATCGGTAGAATTTGGTGGTTTTACACGAGGTCTCAGTATATCCTTCCTTTGGGTTGAAGCCTCTGAATATATTCCTCTTCAGCCTCTTCGACGAAGACATTGACTAAGGTCAGTGGATGCTTCCAAGAAGGATTCATCGATCGAGCAAATTCTTTGTGTCCTTGAGAACTGACCAATTGGTATGTTGTGAACAAGATGTCTTGGGTGAGAGGTCTGGAAGTGTAATAGACTTAGTTGATGTATCCTTGTGGAATAATTTGGTTTGTATCGTCCCATCATTGTCTACTATTAACTTCACATCCAAGAAATCTATTTCATGGCGGCTATATTTGTATGTTAAAAAAATATTTTAGTTTCTATAGAGCTGCCCCATGAATGTCTCCAATTGTTCCCGGGTGCCCGGCCATATAATAAAAATATCATCGATGAATCTCCCCCAGAAGTGGATGCATTCCACCCCCGGGGGAGAGTTGACAAGAAAAACTAAACGTTCCCACATGCCCAAAAATAAATTCGCATATGAGGGCGCACTGGACGTCCCCATCGCGGTGCCCTGGCATTGTAGGAAAAAAACTGTCTTTAAATGTAAAAAAAAAATTGTGATTAAGAGCAAACCGGAGTAATTTAAGAATAAACTCACCCAATGGATCATCAATGGAAGACCTCCTTAGATTCATGCCTCGAGGCCATCGTCGTGTCTTTATAGAAGTATACAATGATACAACATCACAGGTGACCATGATCATGTCTGAATCTAGAGGGATTCCATCAATTTTCTTTTTGTAAAAAAAATCAGTTGTATCTCTAAGATAAGAGGGAAGATTTTCAACTAATGGTTTAAAGTGGTGATCAATATACTGACCAATTGGTTAACAAAGCTTGTTACCAGACACAATGGGCCTACCTGGAGGGATGGTTGAATTTTTATGTATTTTGGGAAGAAAAGTACTATATTACCTCCTCTATCCCTCCATATTAGCCAATTCTTTCAGTGCATCCCTATGGTTCTTACTAAGATTGTCTCTGTGAATAGTGGAGGGTATTTTCTTAAAATCTAAACAAGATTCACGGAAGTTTCTAGAGAATGTGACAATGAAATGGGGGGGAAACCTTTTTGATGAGGGAATCAATTTTTCTGGAAACTTACTGTTCTCAGATTTCAAAGGTTCATCAGATAATTCTTCCAAAGCTATTTGTTCCTCCTCTGTTGGAAATGAAGATGCCACTGATGTGCTATCAAAGATTTTTTTTGAATAATTTTCTTGCAAAAAGGTGAAGGTCCTTTGTGGCTACAAAAGAGTCAAACCTGGAAGATGGAGAGAAACTTAGACCTAACGTTAGAACCTCTTGCTGAGCTGAAGTAAGAATACAATCTGATTTTATGATTTAATTGATTTGAATCCTTACTTATCATATCTGAAATATTCCCCGAAGTCTGTCTGTCTATTAGTACCGTCCATGTGTTCTTGTTTTCTTCTGAATTGTCTTGTAAATTGTCGATCACGAGTGTTCGATGTATGAGATGAATCACCACCAGTTGAATGATGTGAAGAAACTGATGATCGGCTTCTTCCAGGATTCAAATTCTATCTCCACTTGTATACTCGATTTTCAGAACAGCAGAGTAAGTCACGTTGGTATTTTTTACCTTTCGTTTCACGTATGTTTTTCGGTCTTATTGTTTCATCTATATCCTTTTTGAAACTCTAATTCTCTGGTGGAAGTTTTTTCTTTAATTCATGTTCTGATTTTTCAAGATCAGCAGTATATTCTCCTAGCATTTTTTTGAATTAGTGGCGATTGCCTATCCCTGCTTGTGCTGTGATGTAAGATGTCAGGGGTTCGGTGACAGTGGTCAGGAGATGCCGCTATCATAATGAAAGGCGCCAGGACGCAGGGGTTCCGGACATTTGGTGGCTACACTCTGGGTTAGGACCCCGGTCCACCAGTTGAGGATCCCTGTTCTAGACTGCGTCTCACAATGACATATGGTGTGGTTTACTTTTCAAGGTTGAATCCAATTTTTCACTTAGGTGGAGAACGTTTCATGATTTTTTTTTTTTTTTTTTTTTTTTTTTTTTTAAATGTGTAAATCTGGTAAAGCATCCGGAGAAGACACAGGAGTTTTTCGGCAAATTGAGAATGTGTAGCCTAAAAAGCCAAACTGTCCTAAAATATATAACAAGTATTAGGAGGTTTGTGAAATATAATCTGGCGGCTACAAATTTGTCAGTCTACAGGCCAAGACTGTTTACACATAGTGTAGATTTCCTACGAGTCTTAGAAGATCCGCAGAAGATCTTAAGCAAAGATGTCTGTAAAGAAGTAGTAGCTAAAAGGTAATGATATTTCATTAATCCCTTTAACTAATGGGGCATTATACTGTATAGGGGCAGTGATGTGGCATGGCGATATCATTAGGTGCCACATCTTCTGATACGCCTCTGATTTTTGTTACGATGTGGCCTGTCTTCCAGGTCCGTCACCTTATCTCTGACGTTGTATTTCCACATCGGTCTCATTAAATGCAGAGACTAACGGATTATGTGACTGTGCGACTTCAGACATTTTATTTTCCAGGTGAGACGTGCGGTCACCAATAGTGGATTGCAGATTAGCTCTTGCAGAGTTAGAGTTGGCAGAGATATTAGCTTGTGACGTGGTCAGCATAACTTGTATAGAGCGCTCTGAAGCCGGGCCATCAGAGGTTAAACAGGTCTCCTGCTCATACACAGTAATAAGAGCTGCTGTCTGAGTTGCACGTGCTGCTGCTGGAGCTATCCCTACTTGCTGGAGCCTGCTGGCTCTTCTTACTCACGGGTTCCTTTGCAGATGGGGATGACAGCAGTAAAAGGGTTAACTCCCTCTTGTGCTTTCTATGTGAATCGGGCGTAGGTGGCATCGGCAGCCGTTGTGGAGTCTGGGGATGCGGTTGCATAGTGGCTGGGACAACTCCTCTTAAATGAGGGGAAGCGGTGAGATCTTGTGCGCAGGGTCGCGTGGCGACTGTATTATGAAGTCCGGTATCGGCGTAATGCCAGTTATCCCCGACCTCCTCCTGGTCATGTCGGGTGCCGAGGGAGTTCCGACAGGCTACGGTGCTGCAAGCGGATCGGTGGTGAGCGTATGGGCTCCTTATGCCGGTAAGCAGTGCGGGCTCGTGTCGGAGCTCCGGAATTAAGTGGCCATCTCGTAGCGTGGCTAAGCTCCGCCCCCATGGTTTACTTTTCAAGGTTGAATCCAAATTTTTTTTTTTTTTCTTTTAGGTGGAGAATGTTTCACTATTTTTTTTTTTTTTTTATTTTTCATTAAGAAAAAAGTGAGTGTAAATCCCGTAAAGAGGCCGGAGAAGACACAGGAGGTTTTGGGCAAATATATAAAAAGTATTAGAAGGTTTGTCAAATATAATTTGATGGCTACAAATTTGTCAATCTACAGGCCAAGACTATTTACACATTGTGGATATTCCCTACGAGTCGAATTAGTATTAGTATTATTTATATAGCGCCATTGATTCCATGGTGCTGTACATTATTATATTAATTCCATGGATTTGATCAGGTTGAGGTTAAAATGATTTAGGAGGAACTTGTCAATCCTAGAGTATGTTTGGTGAGGGGAAGAGAAAAAAGTGTAGTCTCTCAGTTCCATGTGTACACCTCCAGGCATCGACATATCCCTCCTTGATTGCCAGATTACGAATAGATGACATGTGCCTAGAGGTAGATGTGGAGTCAAGGTCTGTGAACATAATGGCGTTTAAATCACGACCTATTACTACTATGCCTTTTGCGCTTTTTTTCGTAATTTCGCAAACATTTTTAGGAATTTTTTGCTAGGAATTCGTTTTGCTTCGTATTTGGGGTATAGATGTTGGCTGGAGTGTACTGAATATTAAGTTGACAAATTACAAAAATCAAGCGTCCCTGTCTGTTAGTAGTAATCTGTTTAAGTGTGAACACCACGGAATTAGCAATTGCTATTAAAACTCCCTTCTTTTTTGTATCAGCTGAGGACAAGTAAACATGTGAAAATTTAGGGTGTAATTTTAGGGGTTTTATTAATTGAGAAATGTCTCCTGTATGAACAATACGTCGCACTTGAGAGCTCAGGCTTCTTTCCATAGTAAATTGCGTTTATAAGGACTGTTAAGTCTTTTAGCATTTATGGAAGAAATGGTTACATCCATTTATGAGGTAGGGGTTGTATGAATGTGTAAACTATTGGGTGTCTATATGTGGGTGTAAGCTTCGTACTCGCGATACTATGTGAAGCGGAGAAGTATACGAAAAGCTTTGGATCCGGATCGGTCAGGGCATGAGGCTGTCCGTCAGGGCATATAAGAGGGCGCTACAGGAACAAAAAAATAACATAAGCAGAACATAACAGGAATGAACAAGGGAAGAAATAAACGATGCCAGTAAAGTACTTGGCATTGCAAAGAATAAACGGAGGTACGGCTCCAGTAAGGAGAGCCCATTTAACAAGAAGCCCGTGAGGGTCTGAATTGTAGATTAAGTAACCAGCATAAGGAGTTTTGCATAGTTAGGAGTGATTGCTGCGTCTTCCAACAATTCTCCAGTCTTCGGTGGTTAAAGCCCTGGAGGATGTTGTGGAGAGAGAGTCGGAGGAAACGCGTTTGAAAGTCGCCAGTTGTCAAGGAGTAGCAAACCTTTTTCTGGGTTAACTATGAAGCTTGAACCATCTTTAGTGAGAATCAGTTTGGTTGGGAAGTCCCACTTGTATTTAATGTTAGTGCGCAGAGTTGCCATGACTTGGCTAAATGCTCTGCGAGCTTGTAATGTTGCTGCGGACAGGTCAGGAAACAACTTGATATTAGAGTATGGGTTAGGTAATGAACCCTTTCTAGCTTCCCGTAGCAGGGTCTCTTTCATACAGTAGAAGTGGATTTTGGCGAGGGTGTCTCTAGGGGTGTTTTCTGGCGCATTTATGGCTTTAGGTATGTGGTGCGCTCTATCGATAGTAAGTTCTAAATCAGAAGAGGTGGGTGATGGGGATTTAAACATAGCTGTCAGATAGTTGGAGATATCATTAGGTGCCGCATCTTTTCATACGCCTCTGATTTTTGTTACGATGTGGCCTGTCTTCCAGGTCCGTCACCTTATCTCTCAGATGTATTTCCACATTGGCCTCATTAAATGCAGAGACTAACGGATTATGTGACTGTGCGACTTCAGACATTTTATTTTCCAGGTGAGACGTGCGGTCACCAATAGTGGATTGCAGATTAGCTCTTGCAGAGTTAAAGTTGGCAGAGATATTAGCTTGTGACGTGGTCAGCATAACTTGTATAGAGCGCTCTGAAGCCGGGCCATCAGAGGTTAAACAGGTCTCCTGCTCATACACAGTAATAAGAGCTGCTGTCTGAGTTGCACGTGCTGCTGCTGGAGCTATCCCTACCTGCTGGAGCCTGCTGGCTCTTCTTACTCACGGGTCCTTTGCAGATGGGGATGACAGCGGTGAAAGGGTTAACTCCCTCTTGTGCTTTCTGTGTGAATCGGGCGTAGGTGGCATCGGCAGCCGTTGTGGAGTCTGGGGATGCGGTTGCATAGTGGCTGGGACAACTCCTCTTAAATGAGGGGAAGCGGTGAGATCTTGCGCGCCAGGGTCACGTGGCGACTGTATTATGAAGTCCGGTATCGGCATAATGCCAGGTTTCCCCGACCTCCTCCTGGTCATGTCGGGTGCCGAGGGAGTTCCGACAGGCTACGGTGCTGCAAGCGGAGCGGTGGTGAGCGTATGGGCTCCTTATGCCGGTAAGCAGTGCGGGCTCGTGTCGGAGCTCCGGAATTAAGTGGCCATCTCGTAGCGTGGCTAAGCTCCGCCCCCGTGGTTTACTTTTCAAGGTTGAAACCAATTTTTTTTTCTTAGGTGGAGAACGTTTCACGATTTTTATTTTTCATTAATAAGAAAAAAGTGAGTGTAAATCTGGTAAAGCGGCTGGAGAAGACACAGGAGGTTTCGGCAAATTGAGAATGTGTAGCCTAAAAAGCCAAACTGTCCTAAAATATATAAAAAGTATTAGGAGGTTTGTCAAATATAATTTGACGGCTACAAATTTGTCAGTCTACAGGCCAAGACTATTTATACATTGTGTATATTTCCTACGAGTCTTATTAGTATTAGTAGTATTTGTTTATATAGCACCATAAATTCCATGGCGCTTTACATTATTATATTAATTCCATGGTGCTGTACATTATTATATTAATTCCATGGTGCTGTACATTATTATATTTATTCCATGGTGCTGTACATTATTATATTGATTCCATGGTGCTTTACATTTGGGGGTTACATACAGTACACAGAATATACAGGTAGATATAATATGACCGACTGGCACAGTGGGGTAGAGGGCCCTGCCCGCGAGGGCTTACAATCTATGAGGGGAGGGGGTAGAGACAGGAGGAGAGGGGAAGACTGTACAGATGGCGGTGTGGTTATAGTGTTATTGGAGGATGTAGGCCTTCCTCAATAGGGGAGTCTTCAGGGCCTTCTTGAATCCTGTGATTTGTGGGGGTCATGTGTCTTGGTAAGGAGTTCCAGAGTATGGGGGATGCACGGGAGAAATCTTGGAGACGGTTGTGTGAGGAGCGGATGAGGGCAGAGCGGAGTAGGAGGTCATTGGAGGATCTGAGGTTACGTGTGGGCAGGTAGCGGGAGATTAGGTCAGAGATATATGGAGGGGACAGGTTGTGGATGGCTTTGTATGTTAGCGTTAGTAGCTTGAACTCAATTCGCTGGGCTATAGGTAGCCAGTGGAGGGACTGGCAGAGGGGAGCAGCCGATGAAGATCGGGGGTGAGGTGGATTAAGTGAGCAGTGCAGTTTAAGGTGGACTGGAGGGGGGAGGGTGTTGCAGTAGTCTAGGCGGGAGATTGAGGGCCTGGACGAGCATCTTGGAAGTTTCAGGGGTGAGGAAGGAGCAGATTTGGTGGATGTTCTTGAGCTGGAGGCAACATAAGGAGTTGAGGGTTGGAACATGTGACTTGAAGGATAGGTCAGAGTCCAGGGTTACCCCAAGGCATCGGGCCTGTGAGACAGGGGTAATTGTGGTTCTGTTAACTTTGATAGATGGGTCAGGTGAAGGGGCCATACAGGATGGGCTGAAGATGATAAACTCTGTTTTCTCCATGTTGAGTTTGAGAAAGCGGGAGGAGAAGGAGGGAGGCTACGGCTGCTAAACAATCTGGAACTCTGGCCAGCAGGGAGGTAATGTGTGGTCCAGAGATGTAGATTTGGGTGTCATCGGCATGGCAATGGTACTGAAAGTCATGAGATTCTATGAGTTGGCCCAGGCCAAGGGTGTAGATGGAGAACAGGAGGGGTTCTAGGACGGAGCCTTGGGGGACACCTACAGAGAGAGGGCGTGGTGTGCGAGTGGGAGACGCTGAATGTACGGTCGGTGAGGTATGAGGAGATCCAGGAAAGGTCAACTGTGTCAAAGGCAGAGGAGAGATTGAGGAGGAGGAGGAGGACAGAGTAATGGCGCTTGGCTTTGGCAGTTAGAAGGTCATTGACTTTTGTTAGGGCAGTTTCAGTGGAGTGCCGGGGTCTGAAGCCTGACTGAGGTCTGTCAAAGAGCAGGTTGGACGAGTCTTAGAAGATCCACAGAAGATCTTAAGCAAAGATGTCTGTAAAGAAGTAGTAGCTAAAAGGTAATTCCCCATTAATTAAAGGAATTAATGAAATGTCATTATACTGTATGCGGGCAGTGATGTGGCATTATACTATATATGGGGTACACTACAGAATAGATATCCTGTGTGGGGGCACTAATGGGGCATTATTCTGTAATGGGACAGTACAGTGGCATTATACTGTGTATGCGACCACTGACATGACATTATATTATATCACTAAAGCCCTGACATCTTACAATAACGTCAGCAGTGATGGGTAATTGTACTTGCTGCCTGTACAAGATCAATCCCCATTGTAGGCATTAGTGCCGATTGCCTATCCCTGCTTGTGCTGTTATTGTAAGATGTCAGGGGTTCGGTGACAGTGGTCAGGAGATGCCGCTATCGTAATGAAAGGCGCCAGGACGCAGGGGTTCTGGACATTTGGTGGCTGCGCTCTGGGTTTGGACCCCGGTCCACCAGTTGAGGATCCCTGTTCTAGACTGCGTATCACAGATGACATATGGTGTGCTTTACTCTTCAAGGTTGAATCCAATTTTTTTTTTTTTTTTTTTTCTCTTAGGTGGAGAACGTTTCACGATTTTTAATTTTCATTAATAAAGTGGCCGGAGAAGACACAGGAGGTTTTCGGCAAATTGAGAATGTGTAGCCTAAAAAGCCAAACTGTCTTAAAATATATAAAAAGTATTAGGAGGTTTGTGAAATATAATTTGACTGCTACAGGCCAAGACTATTTACACACTAGCTGGTAGCCGCGACTTTGTCTGCGGTGATTGTAACAGTGGGTATATACAGGCGCGGGTAGGGTTTTCGTACTGTGTATAAGGGATGGGATATAAAATGTAACTTTGTATCTGGTTGTTGCTGTAATTCTGAGAATACGTGAGACTTTTGTGATGAATGTAATTTGTATTTGAGCTGCTATATATACGGTGTTGGTATAAACTGTACATAGTGTCTTTGGGACAGAGGGATTACAAGTGAATATACTTGGATATACGACATTGTATGATTTGTTATTTTCCGCCAGTACATGTAAGTTTTGGGCACAGGAGACTCTTGAGCAGCCACATACAGTTGTCCATGTGAGGAGCCTGGTGTGGTAAATGTCTTTCTGCTACTTTCAGCGTTTGTCCTTGGGATTTATTAATGGTCATTGTAAAAGCAACTTAAGGGGAAATTGTAGTCGTGTGAATTGTAATGGGAAATGATTTGGTATAATTGGGATGAGTGGGGTTAACACACTGTCACCTGTAGCTGCTCCTGTAAGAATAGTGGCTGCAATGATATTTGTTCCTAGTTGTGTGACACGTAGTCTCGTGCCATTACACAATCGGGGGCATCGAGATTACGCATGAGTAGAACAGGGACGCCAATCTTCAGTTCTAGTTTATGTGAAGGGACGCCGGGTAATTGTAAGGTGGGCAGTAAGGCAGATTGGTGACATTATTATCCACCGTTACGTGTCCGTGGTGTGTTGAAAGGGTACATCGGAGTATACAGGCCAGAAGTAGTCCCAATGCAAACATGCTATCGGAACTTACCAGTGTCATTGGCGCGGAGACCAAGGGAAGGTGGATGGATCTTGAAGACGAAACAGCAGCGAGATGAGAGTGCCGTCGGGGAGTGTGGGGGGCTGGAGAGAGTAGTTCGGGTGCTGCGGCCTACGGTGGAGGCGCAAAATGGAGGCGTGCTGGAAACGCGTTCTGTAGATGGCTAAGATGTGCATACTCCTGGCAACACAGTGGAGTGGCTGGGTGGGCGGTGTCGCGGATCGTCAGAGTGGTGGGGGTCGACAAACATGGCTGCACCAGAGGGTTAAAGAGGTAGCCTCCTGGAGTATTGTTAAGGTGAGGGGCAAAGTGGTAAAGTAAATGTGATTGTGTGGGGTTAGGGGCGAGGCTGTAGAGGGCAATAGGAATTTTGTGGCTAAAAGAACTGGGATTGTTTAGTTTGCAGAAGAGAAGGCTGAGGGGAGATTTAATAGCAGTCTACAAATATCTGAAAGGTAGTCACAGTGCAGAGGGATCTCCCCTATTCTCATTAGCACAAGGAAGTACAAGAAACAATGGGATGAAACTAAAGGGAAAGAGATACAGATTAGACATTAGGAAAAACTTTCTGACAGTGAGGGTAGTGAGAGAGTGGAATAGGCTGCCACGGGAGGTGGTGGGCGCTCCATCAATGGAAATCTTCAAGCGCAATCTGGATAAACATATAGCTGGGATGATTTAGGAAAACCTGCACTCGCAGAGGGTTGGACCCGATGGCCCTTGAGGTCCCTTCCAACTCTACTATAAGAATAATGATCAGGTGACCTTCAGGACCAATCAAGCCCCCTTGACTGTCCTGTAGGAGGAGGAGTTACAGCCCCCTCGAGGGGGGGGGGGGGTAGTCGGGGACATCAAAAGAGATTTGGGACCCAGGGACCCCCTAAAAGCCAGCCACATCTGATAGATTACCCGTGATACCAACCCTGGCCCTCCTGAGTGCTACATCCTCTTCTCCTTTTTTGTGGCGTCACGAACAGGATTGTGCCTCTGTGCCTGCCTAAAGACTGTTATTTCTGTAGAACTACTGCTCCCAGCATAACCTAAATCACCAGTACTTTCTACAAAGTGGGGGTGGAAGCCTTATCGAGACTGTTTTTGTATCCCATGCTGTGTGACTGTATATTCCACCATTTTGGATTGCCTAACTACTGGAGCAATTCATCAGGAGTGAACTCTGCCCACAAAACTTCCCCCACGTGCCAAAACTGGGTGCCGCCATCTTTACTAAAGCACTGAATCCTCAGATCCATCCCGGTTGTTACAGAGCTTCAGCTTCCCTGCTTCCAGTACTTTTGCAGAGACTCCTCATCTCTTCAGGGACCAAAGTGATCTTCATCCTGCTTGCATCTCCTGCTCATCACTTCTGCAAGAACCTCAACTGCCATTGTCCGCTGTTATCTGCCATTCCTGGGACACAGATAAGTGCATTTTATAAAGTGACTTTGTATTTGCTGAGATTTGCATTTCTTAAGAGACAGATGCCTTATTTTACTTAAAGACAGTATCCTAATTTTTGCAAAAATGTCTACATCGCCTCCGGGTGACCCGCCTGGCGCAGGTAACCCTACAACGTCATCCTCCAGTTCTCCTGCACCTCAGGATACAGCTACCATCTCTGCTCCAATTCCTGTTATAACGACAGGCTTGCCTTTCTTTATAGGACCCTCCAGTCTTCCAAGTTACAGAGGGGATCCTCATACCCTTGCTGAGTTTCAGGAAAAGATATTGCGTACTCTTGAACTTGTATCACTTTCTCCCACACAGCAGGTACAGCTTCTTAGGACAACTTGAAGGTCCAGCTGCTGAGGAAGTTCGTTCCTGGCCACCGACAGAAAAGACCACCATTGACCAGATCCTCACTCGTCTGAGAAAAGAATTCGAAGTCCAATCACCAACTGAGGTTCGTCTTAAATTCTATGACAGGCGTCAGAGACCAGGTGAGACCCTCAGAGACTATGCACTTGCCCTCCAGTCAGCATATAGGGCTCTGCGCCAAGTTGACAAAATTGATCCTACTGCTGCAGAAAGCATTATTACAGACAGGTTCATAGAAGGTGTGGACTCACGACTAATACAGAGTCAACTCTGCATGCTAGCAGCCCAAAATCCAACCATGTCTTTTCTAGACTTTAAGACTTTGGCCCTACGAATAGTGGGAACTGATGCACCTTGTGCTAATTATTACTCTGCCACATAATCCCCAGACCTGGCTGGTGGAATCTCCGCTGCATCTCAATTACCTCCTATTGTGCCCATGCAGGCAACTCAGACTGTACAGGCTCCTACTCCTGCCACTACACCCTCTACCACCGATGTTCTTGCTCAGGTAGTGGACTCTCTTTGCCAAGCCCTAAAGGACTTAAAAGGCCAGTCTGCATCATGTGAGCCCTCTTTATCTAGAACATTGCCTGCAGAGCCTCACTCTAGCCGCCCAAGTCCTGATAGACTTCCTCCTGACCGGTCTTCACCACGTGAACGTCCTTATTGTACTTACTGTGAGCGTGTTGGGCATTACAAATACCAGTGCTTTAAGTTAAACAGGACACCACTGAGGCCAAGGGCTGCCCCTCGGGAGGTGAATCCAAAGGCCCAGAGGGACAATCGCCATGGACATCCAGATTCGTCTCCAAGTGCCCGTACATAACTATTTGGATTGAGGGGGTACCCTTAGAAGCTTTAGTGGACACTGGGTCACAAGTAACAACTATTGGGCAACAAGCCTTTGAGAAATATTGGGACTCTGACATACTAAATTCTGTGGGCAAAGCCAAGTTACGCTTGATTGCCAGTAATGGTCAGCCTATATCCCAACTAGGTTACTGGGAACCTACCATTCGTATTGGTGATCGTAAATTACCACGACAAGGTGTAATTGTTAGAGTCTCAGGGAATGGCTACACCAGTGGTATTAGGCATGAATGTTATGCGTCATGTATTCACTGAATTGCTAGATGCTTTGCATGCTTCTCTCCCTACTGCTACTCTTTCTTACAGGCAAGCTGTACAATGTACCATCAAAGTGCTCACTGCTCTTGGTTCAGCTGCATACTTCTCGACTTTCGAACTAACCAGTGGCTACTGGCAGGTACCCATGGCTCCTGAAGATAGAGAAAAGACAGTTTTTACCACCCTGATGGGACATTGAGTTTAATAGCATGCCTTTTGGGTTGTGCAATGCCCCAGCGACTCATGGAGAGATGTCTTGGCCACCTCAACTTCCAGAGTGTTTTGCTGTATCTTGACGATGTTGTTGTGTATTCTTGCACTTATGAAGACCATCTGAACAACCTAGCAGAAGTGTTCCAGGTTCTTATTGAACACGGCCTGAAGATAAAACCTTCAAAATGCCACCTGCTAAAACCCAAGGTCAATTACTTAGGCCATGTAGTCAGTGCTGAAGGTATCCAGCCTGACCCTGACAAGATCTCTGCTGTCACAGACTGGGAAACTCCAAGGACAGTAAAGGAAGTCAGAAGTTTTCTAGGATTCCCCGGCTACTACCGCCGCTTTATACCTCACTTTGCACAGGTAGCGGAACCACTGACAGAATTGCTACGTGGTTGTCCTAAAGAAAACTCAAACAGAAGACTCCTAACTGATTGGTCTGAAAGACAAGAAACTGCATTCCAGACTTTGAAAGCCTTATTGACTTCTCCTCCAATTCTGGCTTATCCTGACTACAGCCATCCTTTCCGTCTCTATACAGATGCCAGCTATCAAGGCCTAGGAGCTGTACGGTCACAAGTCCAGGGCAACAAAGAGAGAGTCATCGCTAATGCCAGCCGAAGCTTGAGAGGTGCTGAGAAGAACGATCACAATTACAGTTCGTTCAAGTTAGAGCTGCTTGCTGTTGTGTGGGCCGTCACAGAGAAATCAAAGACTACCTTGCGGCTACACCATTTACAGTTTACACAGACAACAATCCTCTAGCTCACCTAAACACAGCACGGCTAGGTGCCCTCGAACAGAGATGGGCTTCCAGATTGGCGAACTATTGTTTCGACCTCAAATACCGCAGTGGTAAGATCAACATAAACGCTGATACGTTATCCCGTCTGCCTATAGGCGAAGAACCTCCTGAAGAAGACCTGTGGGAAGATGTTGAGATTCCTCCCTTCTATCAAAGGTTTGCTACGCAGAACGTCATTGCTGCTACAGCCTGAAGAAGGTCCTCAAGAGAAATCTGACCCACTTCAAGAACTATCTAGATGGCAAACCCTCCATAAAGAATCTCGTGTCATAGGTGAAATCTATGATTAACTAATCACTGGAAGAATACCTGTCAGACTCAGTATCTGTATACTGTCTTCTGAGCTCAAATGCCTATGGAGGCAGCGCAAAAGACTTTTCATCCAGAAAGGCTTGATTCTGCGCAACACCTTAGATCCTGTTTCAGGTGAGAGGTTGCACCAAATTCTCATTCCTAGGCAGGATGCCAAGATTGTTCTTGATGCCTACCACGATCAATCTGGACATTTTGGAGTGCAGAAAACTGAAGCCACCATACGCCGACGCTTCTATTGGATTGGAATGCGTGCCGACATTGAGAGTTGGTGTAGTGAATGTCCAGCCTGCAACCTTACTAAGACTGGCAAGAAGGCTGCTAGAGCACCACTACATCCCATCCATACTCAGAGGCCAAACAAGCTAGTTGCTCTTGACCATGTGAAGTTAGCACCGACTCGTTCAGGCTACTCATATGCCCTTACCATGGTGGACCACTACTCCAAATGGGTTGAAAATGCAAGAAGCGCAAGAGATAGTCGACTGTCGCATGAAGGAAGCTCACAGACGACGAGAACTACAACCAAAGAGCTAATGCTACACCTTTACACATTGGTGACAAAGTATGGTTAAAGAAGTACCACAGAACTGGGAAACCATTACAGCAATTCCCTATCTAGAGTCTGTTTATTAAGTAAAGAAACCAGGCATGGCTCCACAAACAGTGCATCGGAACCGTATCAAATTGTGAACCAGAGAGGACTCACTGAGGATGTCAGCACCACCACAAGTTACAACTGTCTACCAACCAGTTCCTGTGATGGAAACTCCTCCAAGACAGCCTTCTGTAGATTAATTGATCTTCAGATCTCCATTTCTTATCCCCGGCTGTTACCAGTTTGTCCCTGTTCCGGTTCCTATCCCGACTCATGTTCCAGTTGTTGCCCCTGAACCAACACAAGAGGGAATTCCAGACTCCAGTGTTGCTGCTCCTGAACCGGCACAAGATGGAGTTCCCGTTTCCAGTGTTCCTGCGCAAGTAGAAGACCAAGTGCTGAGGCGATCAGAGTGAAGCACCAAGGGAACTCCGCCAGCTCGCTATAGAGACTGAGCAACCATATCCTTTCATGTGTGTATATATACTTTGCCTCTTTCATATACCCATGTTCTTATTAATTAGTTAGTAACCATTTAAGCCTCCGTACCTGGGTAATCCCAAGCATTTTATGTTCTTGTTTTGCATTATATATCTCTCTACAGCCTATGGACTACTGAGGACTGTATCTTGCCACATAGTGCCTACCCTGAGCCTTTCCATGGACAATGCCCTATTGCTGAAAGAGACTCTACCCACCTATTGGCATTGTTTCTACTGTTGACTATGTTTTGGTTTTGCATATAATCACGGGGTATCGTTCTTTTACATAAGTCGTGTCATATTGTTGTTTGCCATTATTCTGTTTGTTTATCAGGTATCCAACCCTACTACCTGTGCGCATCCCATCTCTCTAGGTTCCTCCGCGCTAGTTAGTCGCCGAGGACGGCTCTTTTCTTAGTGGGGGTCTATGTAATGTCCCGGTACTGCTAGTCCAATTCCCTCTAATAGTCCTTGCAGACCGAGATAGTATGGACATTTGCATATAAGGTAAAGATTTACTCCCCCTTCATTCCTTCATTTTTATTTTTCCAGAGCATGCGGCATCTTGTGGATGTTTTTGTGAACTACACCTGCCTATACTTTGCCATTGTAATTTGAGTTGTCAGTGTGAGGGTGTGTCCATTATAATCAGGTGACCTCCAGGATCAATCAAGCTCCCTTGATTTGGCCTGGAGGAGGGGTCGAGTTACAACCCCCTCGAGGGGGGTAGGGAGCTTTGCTTTGGGGTTTTGGGTAGAGAAACAGCAGCAGCCTGGGCACATGGAGAGCTGAGAAATGGCTGCCAGATCCCACAGCCCTGCAAGCAGAGATGTCTCTTCCTCTGTACTCAAGATCCTTCTCAGAGTGTTTTCCTCTGAAGCTCCAATCTTACAAGCGCTAAAGTTTACAAACCTGCTTATCCATACATCTGGGACGTCTACACGTATCTCTCTATCCAAGTAAGTCTTTGGGACAAATCTATATTTAAGAAGCCCATAGCTAGCCTGGCAGAAATTGAGGATCGCTCGCTGGCGGCACTTCTAGTCGCTCCCCTACATATGTGTACCCAGTTGTTGCGGACTAACCCCCTGGATATAGGCCGTCTTTACAAGTTTAACTACCCAAGCAACTATTAATTAAACTATCCAAAGCATTCCTGCTCCAAGCTCCATCACCTGCTTAATTGGACACTGCCTACAAAGATTGCTGTATTGTATGTGAAGAATTCCTCCATATGTACATTTTGTATTACTTTGTCCTGCTAGTAAAAAGAGCAATGATTACCCCCAAAGCCTGGTTTTCTGTTGTCACTGTCAGATATCAGAGCAGGGGTGGGTAGTTGGGGACATCAAAAGAGATTTTGTGCACATTTGGGACCCAGGGACCCCTGAAAGCTGGCCATATCTGATATATTACCCGTGATACCAGCCCTGGCCCTCCTGAGTGTTGCAGGTGTGTAGTAGGTGGACAGCCATAGGCACTACCAGAAAGCAACCTCTCACACAATGGTGGTAGTTCTCAGTAGGTGGGGATACCACCAGCCAAGATAGTGGACTAGAGGAGGTAGGTCTGTTCATGATTGAACGCGCCTGTTCACACACACACTCACTTAGTTTTTATGCATCAGAAATATTTTTAATGAATATTTAATTTTTTTTAGTCCTGACCATATTACTTGAGATATTTATATGTAGGAGGGACAAACCAGATACACTTTTTGTAGTTTGATCTAAGTTACTAGACCTCCCTGCGGAGGCTGCTCAAACAGAAGATACAGATATGGACACACACGGAACAAGATCTAGAGGATACACGGACCTACCCTTATTACCAAAAGCTTTCCACGGAAAACATTGTTGTCTGCCCTTCAACCCTTGCTTTCTGAGGTGACAGCGATGCACGCTGAGATGTGCCAATTTGGGAGAAGGATGGATACACTTGAAGAGGTGTGCTCTGACCTCACATAAACTACTGAGACTTAGAGATGAGCGAGTACTGTTTGGATCAGCCGATCCGAAGAGCACGCTCGCATAGAAATGAATGGACGTAGCCGGCACGCGGGGGTTAAGTGGCCAGCCACTGTCAAAGTGGAAGTACCAGGTGCATCCATTCATTTCTATGGAGCGTGCTGTTCGGATCGGCTGATCCCAACAGTATTCGCTCATCTCTACTGAGACTCTCTCCTCTTGTGTCATCCAGCACACAGAACAGAGCATTTGCACTTATTGAGGTCCAGGAAAATAGGAGTCAACGTAAAAATGTACGCTTCAAGAGAATCCCCGGAATCAGAGACCCTGGAGGGAGCAACTCCCACAACTCACCAAGTCCCTATTTGCCTTTTCTCTTGGGCGACGAAAGATCTGCCCAGATAACTATTGAGACTTAACAAAGCTTTAAGACCGCACCCCCGTCCATCTGACCCGCCCAGTGATGTCATTTGTGGCCTCTTGTCTTATGTTGATACCTCCGCTGTCTTGCGGGCAGCCAGGGACAAGGAAAGGCTCCTTTATAATGATGCTGAAATACACATCTACCAGGACATTGCCCCCTCCACTCTGGCCAAACAGAGAATACTGCGCCCTGTCTTGGATGTCCTGCGGTCCAAAAACATCCCTTACTCTTGGCAATTCCCCTTTGGCCTGGCAGTCTCTCATGGTGGCCACCGTATGGTTGTCTCTGCCCCTGGAGACTTGGATAACTTATGGCACCTACTGGATATGCAGCCACTGGACATTCCCACCTTACTGCCATGGCGGCCACATGACCGAGTCAAGATCCAGATCCCACCCACTTGGATCCCAGGCCTGCGCGGGTGCAGAAAGTGAAGATATATCCTTCTACTAGTTCCTCTGCCTCTGGAGGAAGCTGAATGTCTACTTTTGAGAAAGATGTGTTGTTCATCTCCCGTTTTGGTTATCTGTACTGGTTTGCTCTCTAGCTGTTCTTTATTGTGCATTACGTGTTGCTGATCTTTCACCAACTCCTTAGCCCCGCTGGTAGAGCGCTACTGTTGCGCCCTGTCTGTTCTCTTTCGCTTGTAGTGGCGCTGGGCCACCGGAGTTGTAGAAGAGGTCCTGGGGAGTTGGGGACCGATCTCTCATGCCTCACCATGCTATGTTCCTCACTGAAGGTTTGGTTTCCACCTCCTGATTTTGGACTGTTTTGCTTACTTGCCATGTTTCTATTATGTTTGTATATTTCATCGCTCACTAGATCTATAGCTAGTGGGCAGTTGTAGGGTGCCATCATCATATATGTAGGTCTAACAGTTACCTCTGACCGTTCGGTACAGCTGTGCCCCTGACCACCGTGGTTTGCACATTGTGGCCAGTGGTAGGGGCTCGTCTGGGCTGAATAGCCTATGATCTACACTTAGTGTTTACTTATAGCCTGTTTACATCTTTTTATTTTACATAATTGTTACTCCCTTCTTCCCCTCACTCTTTCTTTTCCCTCGCTCTCCTCCATCTTTCTTCTCTCCCCTCCACTTATCTAGACAGTGTCGACTCACAATGTCACTGATTACCACGACCACTTACGTTAAGGGATTTAAAGGGTTAAACTCTACTGACATCACACTTCTATATTTTGGGAACATGGGTGCGGTTAGAGTACACCATTTTAGAAATCTCCTTACATAGCAACAAGATGGAAGGTAACACCCACTCTCATGAATATAAATGAGTAAGAAATACACATATCGGGGTCTGTCTTTGGGAGGACCAGGGTGGGTGATCATGAGTGGTGGCAGGTGGTTCATTTATGGAAGATCTCTCTGATACGTTGTGACCAGCCCAAGTCCATCAACCAGATGACCAGCATGAACCAAGCTGTAACTACAGGATATCCAGATGAAGAAGCCCAACTTCTCTGAAGATGTAAGCTATTGACACAGTGACTGATATTTCTGTTATTTTCGGACATTTTTCCTGTTCCTGTGTTTTCCTTCAGGACTTTAATTAAACTCTACACTGATTCATAACAAGCTGACTCCTCCCATCGTGATAAGAAGTCTCAACACGTGGTCACAAGTTTGTCCGCAACTTCAGAGATATTTAACACACTGATGTACGTTTCCTTCAGGTGACCCACTTCAAGTCAGATAGAGTTCCCAAGCTTCCGACACGCTGCTTCTCTCAATGGTTCCACAGCGGTAGCACAAACTCCTCCTCTAAAGGGGTTTCAATCGCCATCCGTAGCACTATACACTTCAAGTTGTAATCTGAATTCAGAGACTGTGAAGGTCGTGTATTATTCCTGAAAGGAGAGCTAACCTCTTTTATGTTTACGTTAGCTAACCTTGTTGCTCCTAATACTGGCCAAATTTCTTGGCTGTTAGAGAGACTAGATGAATTGAAACCCTTTGCTGAAGGACCTATCCTACTTGGAGGCGATTTTAACTTGGTGCTTGATCCGCTGTTGGACTCCTCCTCGCAGAAGGCTACCTTTTCACAAGCAGCACTGAGGAAGCTCCATATTACATTTCAGGATTTGGATCTCATAGATTGTTGGAGGACCTTGCATTGTCCCAGGTCAGGGACTCCTCTATTGGAAATAATACACTCTCAGACCATTCCCCCTCCTCAATGACTCTCGCTTTGGAGCATTTGACCCCAAGGGATTAGCAATGGTGCCTAAACGAGATTTTGCTGGACTGGCTGGAGAGTGTGGAGACGATCCAAAAAAATCTTGACCTCTTCTTTGAAAAAAAAACCCATAAGCTCCTCCCCCTCCTGTGATATAGGAAGCCCATAAGGCTTATGTCAGGGGTATTCTGGTCGCAGTGGGATTGCGGTTCAAAAAGAAAACCCAAGGAGAGAGAGATGACTTGCTCGGCCTCAGGAGTAGCATCTACTTTGGGTGAATTAACAACCCTGCGGAACGCTTAAAAAAACTTGTTGGATGTTAAATCTGCCAAATTTCACTTATTATACAAGAAATTCTTTGTTCATGGCAACAAAGGCGGACGCTTAATGTCTACCCTTATTTAAAAAGCACGAGATAAAACGCATATCCATAAGGTCATTAACCGATGCAATGTTAGCGTTAGCTCCACCCCTGATATTGCCCAAGCTTTTAGGGACTTTTACTCGGATCTCTATAATCTTGAGAAGCCATCTGGTCTACATGCTGGGTCCCCTAGAGAAACGGCAGTTAAGACCTTCCTAGATTCGCTTGACCTGCCCTAAATACCCGTGCAAACAGTATCCACACTGGTCGCGCCGATCACTGCAGACCAGATCACGTCTATCATTTTGAGTTTTCCTCCAGGGAAGAACCCAGGTCCTGACGGCCTGTCCCTTCCCTATTACAAAAAGTTTTTACAAACTCTCCTCCCTCACCAGCACATATAATGCACTCTTGTCAGTCAGGCCATTCCTGGCCAAAGCAGGTTTTGGAGACGCATATAGCGCTTATTCCGAAGGAAGGGAAAGATGCTAGTCAATGTAGCAGCTATCGACCCATTTCTCTTCTCTATTTGGATGTCAAAATTTGGGCCAAATTATTAGCCAGTAGGCTCCAAAAAGTCATGCGCCAACTTGTTCACCATGAACAGTCCAGCTTTATCCCCAAAAGAGAAGGTAAAGATAACTTGCATAGGGTGCTCCAGGCCATCCATTTTGCAACAGTTAGTAAAATTCCCCTGGTGCTTCTCGGCATCGACGCCGAGAGAGCATTTGATAGGGTGAGCTGGGACCCTATGCATAGTAGCTTGTCTAAATTTGGTGTGCCCACCCAGTTTATCACTGCCATCTTCACTTTATACTCCCAACCCTCAGCCAGGCTAAAAGTTAACGGGACTCTCTCACCTACCTTTGATATCACAAATGGAACACGTCAAGGCTGCCCCCTTTCCTCAACATTGTTCATATTGGTCATGGAGACTCTGCTCCAGAGTATTAGAAAAGATGTGGAGATCTCTGGGCTTCAAGTGGGAGATACCTCCTTACAAGCCACCACCTTTGCAGATGACCTGTTCTTTTTAATTACGAACCCTGAAACCTCTCTCCCTGCCCTCACCCGAAAAATAGAGTTGTTTGGTACGTTGAGCAACTTTAAAGTTAACTTCAGTAAGTCAGAACTACTTAATATTAACTTGCCCAACCCCCTGGTGAGGAAACTGGAACGCCTCACCCCTTTTGTATGGTCCAAAGACCCGCTCAAGTATTTAGGAATCTCTATCCCTTCCTGCATGTCAGATCCCTATAACACCAATTACCAGCCGTTACTCACCAATATAGCTAATCTGCTAGATGAGTATGATATCCCACTTATCTCCTGGATGGGAAGGATAAACCTGGTAAAGACTTAAGTCATGCCTAAACTTCTGTATGTAATGAATATGGTCCCCATAAGGTTGCCACTCGCCTCCTTTAGGACGGTGAGAACACTTTTCTGCCGATTTGCGTGGAAGCGCAAACAACCCAAACTGGCACATTCGTTACAGGTGAGACCCAAACAGTTAGGAGGAATGGGCTTACCGGATGTCTACGAATACTATAGAGCCATCCAACTTGTGAGATGGCTTGAGTTGGTGAGACCCGCTAGAAACGCTGCTGTCTCTCAATTTGTTAGAGCTACAAATGGCCCCTCCTTCCTGAAAGAATTATGGTTGGGTGGCTGCATTGCAGGAGACAAAGGTGGACTAAGCCCATTACTGATAGGCCCTAGACAGGTGTGGTTGAAACTGCGGGATGCCCTCACGCCCTTCCCTACAAGAGCATTGCCACTCTCCTTGTTGCCCCATGTGCTTTCTGTCCATGGGCCTTTGTACCTTTGGTCTAAACTGGTTGGCAAGACGCTATCATCCCTTACCCATCCCATGACTGAGGACGCTTTATTGGCACTCTGGTCTGCCGGCACTAAATATACTGCACCAGGCTGATCTCATTGTTTCACTCAAAGTTTACCTTTACCTTTGAGTTCTTTTTCCCAGGAGAGGATAGAAGTGGGTCTGGATGTACACAGAGTACTGAGATACGTGTGGAGAACCTGAGACCTTCCTGAGCTTCAGTAGTGGGGCCATAATTAGTTTTTCAAAATCAGCTGAACCCTGCTGCACACTCAGCTCTGCTGCATCGGACACTGCTACATCGGGCCGTGCACTCAGCTTGGCTACTCCGTAGTAGCCGAGCTCAGCCAACGGCCAGCTCTGCTTCATCTCCGATGTAGCAGTGCTGGGCGTGCGCTCTGCTTGGCTGCATCTCCGGAGTAGCCAAGCTGAGCGCACGGCCCGATGTACTAGTGCTGGCTGATGTAGCAGTCCGATGCAGCAGAGCTGAGTGTGCAGCAGGGTACAGCGCACACTCAGCTCTGCTAAATCTCTGGTGTAGCAGTGCCAGCGCTGCTACATCTCGGCATAGGAATGCATTGACCAGGGTTGATTGGCCGAATGCTATAGCATTCGACCAATCA
Source organism: Leptodactylus fuscus (assembly GCF_031893055.1). Lineage (NCBI taxonomy): Eukaryota > Metazoa > Chordata > Amphibia > Anura > Leptodactylidae > Leptodactylus > Leptodactylus fuscus. The sequence continues at coordinate 81,051,365 of NC_134274.1, read as the reverse complement.
ACGCTGGTTCTGCCGGTGGAGGCAGAGTCTAAGAACGGTCCACAGCGGTCTCCATTCTGGTCAGATCTTAGACTCCGCCTCCTCACAGACGAGCCTCCAGCAGAACCAGCGTTGATTGGCCGAATGCTGTACTCTGTATGGCATTCGGCCAATCTACGCTGGTTAATGCATTCCTATGGGAAAAAGTCAGCTTGCGCAAATCACAAGCTGACAGGGATCCCAACATAATACAGGGACTTGGGCATGTTGGATGCCCCCAGACATGCTTTCCCTGCTGTCCCAGTTGCATTGCAGAGGTGTTGGCATCATTTCCTGGGGTGTGATAGTGGACTTGGTGACTCTCCTGAGTCGAATGGTGGGATCCCCTGTAGCGAAGCATTTTCTCCCATAGACTATAATGGGGTTCGATATTCGTTCGAATAGTCGAATATTCACTGCGCTTCACCCCTTGGTGTTCGGCCGCTTACACACACTCCTATGGGAGCGAGGTATTCGACGACTACTATCCGCTCATCTCTATGCATTATACATATAAATATCACAAAATAAAACACAACCAGTATTGTCACCTCGGAAAATGTCCAAACTCTTAGTTTTTTTTCCTTGCACAGTAAATGCTGAAGTGGAACAAAAAAAAAACCCCTCAATGCCCAAAAAAAAAGGGAACAAAAATTGATTAAAAAAAAGTTGCATGGATCCCTCTCCCCCAAACCATACTTTATTGGTGAGTGGGAAAGGGAGTGGGACTGATATTCTCGCCCTCCGATGTCAAAGCTATCCAGTTGTGTTACTCTGATGTCTCTAGGTGTGTATAGAACCCCGGTGTTTCTCCATACAATTAACCCCTCTATCTCTGATCGATGTTGATGCTGCAGTCTGTCCAAGGGATCTATCCACATCTAGATCACATGCCCAAAAATTAGTCCCTTCTGGGATGCAATTAAGAGGGAGATCAAGTCCATTTGCCATGTTGAATTGAAGCTACGACCCAAACCCATTCACCTTTGGGCGTCCTCTCCTGACTTTTCTCCCAGACGGTCCTGCCTTATCACCTGGCTAATCCAAGCAGCCAAGCTACTGATCCCTCTTCGCTGGCATGAGATCAACCCCCCCCCCCCCTACCATCTCCAAGTGGAGGGAAAAGGTTAATCAACTCTCCAGGTTTGAGGAGTTCTGCAGCTGGGGACTCCCGGTTCGTTCCGGGAACCTTGGTACCAGTTCACTCATTGGGACACCTAATCCCCCCACAGTTAATATTTTGGCTCCATAGACCTATCACCCCCCACACTCCCCTCTGGTACCCCATATATTTTTGTTTGTTTCTAGTAATATGGACGTACCTGGGTTTACTTGGGCCTACCAATCCCCTTCCCTCTTCAGTGGTTGTGTTTTCGTGTTGATGTAGTATTTGGTTTCACTATAGTGTATATTTTTGCCACCGCACTTTATTTCTCTATGTTCTTTTAATATCCTCCTCCATCTGCCCCCTAGTTTAATGTCCCCCCTCCATGTGCATTCAGTGTAACTGCCCCCATACATCTGCCCCTAGTTCCCCCCTCTTGCTCACACATGCTCTCTCTTCTCTCTTTATCATCCAGCAGCCTCCATTGCCGGCAGCTTGCAGCAAGCACATAGTCCTGTGTGGCTCCGCCCACTAACGAGTCATAGCCTATCCTGGTGATAGTCTGTGATCAGTGCCATAACTACCGCCATAGCAGCAGAGGCAGCTGCCACATGGCCCGGGACATTAGGGGCCTGGTGACAGCCGCTACTGCTGCTTTCGTTATATTCGGGGGTCTTTTCAGACCCCCGAGTATAATGATTGGTGGACCAGGAGAGGTAAGAAACACAAAAAACACTGTTACTTACCTCTTCACAATCTGTGCAGGCTTCGGCCTAGTTGCCCGATGTCACATGAGCCGGGCCTGCGTCCCGGGTCATGTGACGTCTGACGTCATTGAAGATCGACTACTTTGGAGGCCGACAGCGTAGGAGCCGGGAGATAGGTAACAGAGGTTTTTTTTAATGGTTTTTCTCCCCTTGGATCGGCGATTATTATACTCTGGGGTCTACAAATAGTGTTTGCAGGGGCCACTAAGGGACATAATACTGTGTGCAGGGGCCACTATGGAGGACATAATACTGTGTGCAGGGGCTACTATGGGGGATAATACTGTGTGCAGGGGACACTATGGGACATAATACTGTGTGCAGGGGTCACTATGGGGAATAATACTGTGTGCAGGGGCCACTATGGGGAATAATACTGTGTGCAGGGGCCACTATGGGGCATAATACTGTGTGCAGGGGCCACTATGGGACATAATACTGTGTGCAGGGGCCACTATGGGGGATAATACTGTGTGCAGGGGCCACTATGGGGATAATACTGTGTGCAGGGGCCACTATGGGACAATACTGTGTGCAGGGGCCACTATGGTACATAATACTGTGTGCAGGGGCCACTATGGGACATAATACTGTGTGCAGGGGCCACTATGGGACATAATACTGTGTGCAGGGGCCACTATGGGACATAATACTGTGTGCAGGGGCCACTATGGGGGAAAATACTGTGTGCAGGGGCCACTATGGGGGAAAATACTGTGTGCAGGGGCCACTATGGGGGATAATACTGTGTGCAGGGGCCACTATGGGGGATAATACTGTGTGCAGGGGCCACTATGGGGGATAATACTGTGTGCAGGGGCCACTATGGGACATAATACTGTGTGCAGAGGACACTATGGGGGATAATACTGTGTGCAGGGGCCACTATGGGGGATAATACTGTGTGCAGGGGCCACTAAGGGACATAATACTGTGTGCAGGGGCCACTAAGGGACATAATACTGTGTGCAGGGGCCACTATGGGGGATAATACTGTGTACAGGGGCCACTATGGGGGATAATACTGAGTGCAGGGTCACTATGGGGGATAATACTGAGTGCAGGGGCCACTATGGGACATAATACTGTGTGCAGGGGCCACTATGGGGGATAATACTGTGTGCAGGGGCCACTATGGGGGATAATACTGTGTGCAGGGGCCACTATGGGGGATAATACTGTGTGCAGGGGCCACTATGGGGGATAATACTGTGTGCAGGGGCCACTATGGGACATAATACTGTGTGCAGAGGACACTATGGGGGATAATACTGTGTGCAGGGGCCACTATGGGGGATAATACTGTGTGCAGGGGCCACTAAGGGACATAATACTGTGTGCAGGGGCCACTAAGGGACATAATACTGTGTGCAGGGGCCACTATGGGGGATAATACTGTGTACAGGGGCCACTATGGGGGATAATACTGAGTGCAGGGTCACTATGGGGGATAATACTGAGTGCAGGGGCCACTATGGGACATAATACTGTGTGCAGGGGCCACTATGGGGGATAATACTGTGTGCAGGGGCCACTATGGGGGATAATACTGTGTGCAGGGGCCACTATGGGGGATAATACTGTGTGCAGGGGCCACTATGGGGGATAATACTGTGTGCAGGGGCCACTATGGGACATAATACTGTGTGCAGGGGCCACTATGGGGGATAATACTGTGTGTAGGGGCCACTATGGGACATAATACTGTGTGCAGGGGCCACTATGGGGGATAATACTATGTGTGCAGGGGCCACTATGGGGGATAATACTGTGTGCAGGGTCTGTTCTAAATGGTACTTAAAATTTTTTTATAGGTCACTGTGAAAAAAAGAGAAGAAAAAGCGTTGGGCCGGTCTGATTCCACACAGAAGCTACTATTGGTTATGATGGAAGATACCAGTACACACAGTGCGCCATAGCGTGTTGGGGCTGTTTAGCTGCAGACCAGAGTGACCATGATGACCCCGGTAGATACTTGGTGGACGGCCATAGCAGGAAACTTAAAAATTTATATAACTCCTATAAAGGGTTTTTTTCAGAATTTTATCACTGCATGCCCGTCCTAAGGGTAGGTTAATATCAGATTGGTAGGGCTCAGGCTTTCAAGCGGCTTTAGCTTTACAGGTCAGTGACATCGTGCTCTCATTTCCGGTTTTCTGCCAAGTTCCATTCAAGTGAATAGGGCAGAGCTGTAACACCAAGCCCAGCTGCTACACAACAACGGATGGCGCTGTGCTTAGTATCCAATGAGGAGGCGGCGTGAACCAGCTGACCGGATGGGCGTCAGATCCCCTCTCATCTCTTATTGATGGCCAAACCTCATCAAAAAATAACATTGCTGGTGTCTATAAGCTGGGATCCAAAATGATCATGTGAAGAATAATAACCCCAGGAGATGTCTAGGACTTTGACGGACTTTGAAGTAGGGTTCCTGCCATCAGAAGATCCCCAAAGGGCACAGAGAGGATAGCCACTGTAAAGTATCCCCTGGACCTTAGAATTTAGGACTCACGGCCACCTCATATAATTAGTAATCCCACAATCTCGGATGTTCACAGAAGAGGGTCATCCACACTACCATGGCCAGGGTCAGCTCCAGGTTTGGGCGACAGAGCCTCAGTGGTCCCCGATTTAACCCAAAAGGTGCTGCAGCAAAAAAAAACTTCAAACACCCGAAATTGATTAGTTTTTGCCGTGGTATACCTGGTGGAACGCTGTAGGTGTTGGTGAAATCTGCAGCTATGAAACAGACATATAATGGCCCCCTTATGTTCCCAAACAGTATTATAACCCCTTCCACCCATCTAAGAGTACAGTGCCCCCAATGCCTACCCGCCGCCTTCTTTCCCTGCTTTACAAGGAGCGAGAAGCAAGTCCAGATTTCCTCCTAACTTACCACTGGGGACCGAAGAGTGTCGTATTAGAATGAAATCTGCACCCACCGCTCCGCTCCATCATCTGTAAGCGCCGGCACCTGCTCGGGTTTGCTCATAAGTTTCAACAATTGTATCATTCAGACAAGTCAGATGCGATAAGTTTTAGGCAATCCCCCTTTCACGTCGGCCCTTACCTCAACATCACATCTTCAGTGCGAGAACACGAATGCAAGGCAAAGCTTACGAAATATCTGTATTTGCTGAAACCTCGCGTTCTACTCCTCACTCACTGCCATATAAAACCTATACCGTATATTACACACACATACTGCAATGTGCTGCTATTATCCTAGCGACCACCTATTGGTAAACAAAAAACATGGCGGTGGTGGCTGCAAAGAAAACCTCCCGCCATTAAGGCTTTAGATGTTCTTCATCAGCCACCATTTTTGATCCTCCTCAGTAAGTTCTAGAACGTTCTCCCTCAGCTTTGGAGTTTCAGTTCCTTCGGTAGAACAGACTCTCCTTCTTGAATCTGCTTGAGCAGAAGAAGCTGTCCTTGCTGTTCGTAATCGGGAAACCCCTGTGAGGCGGCGGCGTGCTCCTGCCGATGCTTCTCGAAGCTGGGCTTGCTGCTGAAACGCTTCCCGCAGAAGTCGCACGAGTAGATATGTTCCTCCATGTGAATTCTGTGGTGTTCGTTGAATTCGTCCTCCCCCATGAAGCCTTTGCCACAGATGGAGCACAGAAATGGTTTCTCCCGGTTGTGAATCATTTCGTGTTTGCGCAGGACGTATTTTTTTGGAAACCGTTTACCGCACTCGGAGCAAACGTAGGGGTTCTTCTTTAGGTTTACCCCTAGGTGGTTATCGAGCAGCTGCTGAGTAAAGAAGCGTTTCCCACATCTGGGGCAGATAAATGGCTTCTCTCCGGTATGAGTCAGCTCATGTTTTATCAAGGTTTTGGCGCTCTTGAACATCATTCTGCAATGAAAACAAGAAAAGCCGCTCTCGAAAGGGTGAAACTTCTGGTGCGAGACGAGATCGCAAAAACGCTTGAAGCGTCTGTCACACCTGAAGCACCCGAACGGTCTCTCGTCTATGGCCGGCTTTTGGCCAAGCAGTGGGTTCACTTGGCAAAAGGACTCTGAGTAGCCATGTTCAGACTGCGCAGCCCCGGACATGATGTCCTCAGTTTGCTGTATACAGAAGGTTAGGAAATCGTCAATGCTCTTCCTCAGACGTTCGGAGAACTTGTGGAGGTTGTACATTTCTTCACCGGGGTTTATCATCTTCCCATCCTTCAAGTCTGTGGAGCGTAGACAAAAGACATTGGACAGGTTAATCCAGGACACGCACTTAAAGGGGAAGTCACCTGAAAAGGTTTTGTTTTTTAAACTCTTGAAATTCTTCTTACCTTTTTGGTGAGGTTTTTAAAAGTTATCCATCTAGGGCCGAGCGATTATTGATGAACAAAATCATGATTAATCAGGCATCTTACCTCAATTACAATTAATGGTGAGCATATAGGTCACGCCACTTTGAATCCACACCCCTTTTACAATATGACTATGTGCTCGCGAGGGTCACACAGCAGTTTTGTTGAGACCGAACCCAGGACTGCTATTATACTCAGAGTTCTCTTCAGACCCAAAAGGTTTAGAGGAGTTGAGCAAACACAAAAAACAACCAAAAAAAAAACAGTGCTACTCACCTCTCCTGGGCCCCTGTGATTGGGCCTCAGGGGATCATGTGGCTTTGTTACAAGCAAGTGTAACAACGCTGCATGACCCATGTGACCACTGACACCCAATCACAGGCCTCAGTGGTTGCTCACCTCAGTCAGTCACACAGGAGCCCAGGAGAGGTGAGTAACACTGCTTTTTTTTTATGTTTCCTGACCTCCCTCTGGCTCTCAACTTATTACACTGTGAGATTCCACAGACCGATTCCAATTCGGTCCAAACAAAACTGTATGAAGAACCTCACAGATATTGTAATAACCAAACCCAACAAGAACAAAATCGCATCCGCTATCCTGCTTCATTTTCGGGTTTCTATTTTTATACTATTTGCCCAGACTTATTTTTATCTAAATTTTGAAAAATCCTGCAAAGGCTTTAGACATCATGTGACTGCCAAAATATTCTCACCGTCTGCTCTCATGCTCAAACTTTTTGTGAAGATGTTGTGGGTGACGCATTCATTCTGAACGTGCCATTAAAAGGGATGTACCATTAATGACACCTAAAGTGTCAGGTCAGTGGGGGCCCCAACCACCAGGACCCACAGCAGTCAGGAGGAAAAGGGACTGAAAATCCCCCTGAAGCCTCCTTGTGATTGGAGTGCACCTGTATTTCTAGCAGCACCCACAGCGCCATGGATCGCCGATCACACCGGTGCACTAGCACTCCATCCATAGGGAGCTTTAGGGGGGCTTTCAGTTCCCCGTTCTCCTGACCACAGTGAGACCTGGTGGTTGGGTCTTCAGCGATTGAACACTTATCCCCCATTAATGACACAAACCCTTCAAGGCTGGAGCCACATACTGATTTTGGAAAGTAAAAGTTGCCCCGTCAGTCTGCGACGTCTGAAGCCGGTGACACGTTGCGACCACAACTCTGAGTCTAACAAAGATTTATCATTGATGAATGGGTTTTTTTTATCCTCCTGTGTGTTCGGCATCTTCTATAGGGTTAATACTGACCTTTCTTAGAGAGTCCAGGGATCGGCGCTTTTCCAGGCTGTTTGGGGTATTTCACATAGAGGTCTTCTCTTTGCTCAATCATGGTGATCAACGGTGGCTTTACAGTGATCCAGCCTGTGCATACAGTAGACAGTGGCCGTTAGGAGACATCCCACCATTACATACCTTACACACATATACACTATATACTCTTAGTGAGTAGAGGACCGGAGTGTCATGGTATTTGTGAGTTCAGGTTGGAGGACCAGTCAGGCTTGGCCCATGGCCCGTATATCTCAGCCCAAATGCGGTTGCGTGAATGAAGCTTTATCCCCCATCAAGCGTGTGTGACTGCTGAGGGTCTGACCACTGGGACCCCCATTTCCTCTAAGTACCCCTTGTGAATGCTTGGCCACCACGCTGTTCATTTCTATGGGGCTACTGGATGTGACTTCATAGCCAATGGAAAGGCTGCAGTGCTCATGGACGCCACGGCTCTGACAGTGATGACCTACCCTAAAGGATAGTTCAGTCCTTAAAACCCCTTTAACAGTTGATTATCGCTACACAGTGACCAGAGACATTTCTATCCTGCATCGCTGCCTGGAGAGTTCGCCTCATCCCATTGGGAGACCGGGACTTTCTTACCTAGAGAGTGGAGGGTGCGGTAGTTCTTCACCATCATCTCCACGTACAGGTCTTTGTCTTCTTCCTTCAAACATTCCCACTCATCCTTGGAGAAGTAGATGGCCACATCATCAAACTGAATCTGACCCTGGAGAGAAGAGCCATAGACCTCAGCATTAGATGGCGTGACATTTTGGTTTTCCTGCCCTATGGTAGTTTGTATGACTGACCCACCACTTTAGGGCACTCCGGTGGACTACAAAGTGTCTGGTGACTGGGTCTTTTGGAACTTGGGAGCCCAAATCTGTTACCTAGTTATCTCTCAGACCTTCACTTTCACAGAACAGATCCCAGCACTTGCAATATTTGATACAAAGGGGGTAAAGCAGCATGTAGCGGTATTATGTAGAAGTGCCAATGGGGGTGTTATAACTAGCTGGGGAAGTATGAGGACACAGTATCAGCCCACAAGGACTGGATGATATGGACTGGCCTATGAGACTGGAACCACAGCCATGTACAAGTGAGCAGTGCCATCACCTGGGCACAGCAATGTGATGGTGGGCGGTATTATTGAGGTAGACATTAAATACAATTCTCCTATCTTCTGTTGTCTTTGTTTGATAACACTACATAAGGCTTCTGACAGACCACCGATATAAGGTGGGGGGCCCTTCGTGGCATCGGCTTCACAGCCTGACACATTTAACCACTTCTATGCTGTGCCAGTTTCCACACTTTAGGACCAGACATTTTCAGGTTTTTTGTTGTTTTCAAACAAACCCAGTAACGGCTACAGAAGGAATGGGAAATACAGTATATAACAGTATATAGGAAGTTCTGGGAAATACAGTATATAACAGTACAGTATATAACAGTATATAGGAAGCTCTTATAACCTCTTTTTAATCCGCTCCTGTCTTTGGCGCAAAATCTACAACAAAGAAAAAAAAAAGCAATATTTTCGCAACGTGAGCCTCAGTTTAAACTATTTCCCTTTCCCCCGATTACAGTAAGTTTTATATAGTGTTGTCGCTGAGGACGGGGCTAGGATCTGGCACATGGCTGTGGTTTTAACTTACACTTTATTTATTTATTTATTCAGTGTTTTAACATCGTGTCCTCCCCTCTAGGGTTGAGCCGATCTTGACTTTTCAGGATCGATTTTAAAATCCGATTACCGATCATTTTTCATTCAAACCCGATCTCGATCCCAATGCAAGTCAATGGGATTTTTTTAATTAATCGGAGATCGGATTTTAAAAGCAATCCTATTCATTATACAGCATGGAATCTAACAATTGAACGCTTTGTTAGAATCCACGCTGTGTAGTGAATCACTAAGTAGCCAGAGGATTTTTTTTTAATCCTCTGGCTACTTAGTCCCCCCTGGTGTCCACTTACCTGCAGAGATGGCTGCTCCGGTGTTCTTCTTCGCCTCGTTGCCGCTCCACGCTGCTCTTCTCGCCTCGCTGACCCCTGCCTCCCAGGTTAGGAGAGTGTGGGCGGGTACTGGGAGGGGAGACGTCACGTCTCCCCACCCTGTACCCGCCCACACTCTCCTAAGCCACAAGCCCCACCTTCCTAGCTCTTTAAACACTAACCTGGGAGGCGGCGGCAGCGAGGCGAGAAGAGCAGCGAGGCGAAGAAGAACACCGGGACCGGAGCAGCCATCTCTGGAGGTAAGTAGCTACTAGAGATGTTAGTTTAGTCTCCCATTACAATAAATGGAGGCAGCCGGCGCGCAGGGGGGTTAAGGCTGTGTGCCGGCTGCTTCCATTCATTCCTATGGAACCGCAGCGGAGCCTTCACACTGAGTGTACGCTATATACTCAGTGTGAAGGCTAAGCAAAGCATTGTGGGAAATACTACCGATCTCGATCCCACATAAAAAGATCGTGTTCAGAATTCCGATCACGAAATTTTCTCGATCGCCGATCGGAATCTGACCTTTTCCAAACACGATCGCTCAACCCTACTCCCCTCCTTCCTTTTTATTGGGGGGGGGGGATGGATATATTTGGCTCAGTTATTGGAGGAATCCTAACTTGAACTGTAGAGCTGACCTGGGTCCCCTTCAGATCACAGGGGAGCCATTATGGTGCTGTGTATAGGGAAGGTAATAAACCTTCTTTACTATATAGGAGCCCCAGTTCTGCAGCTGCTTAAAACTGCAAGGATGTACACGTCCTTGTAGAGATAAGAATGCACCAGCTTGAGGTATATAGTATATGGGCAGTCTGGAACTGGCTAATGGTCGAAACCCCTGAGAATCCCCCGGGCTTCTAGCTGTGGTAGATGTCTGCTTCTGAAGCGTAACCTTCCGGCGACGTGCCACGTTATGCAGAAGCCTGTTAGTAATCGTGGTATGCCTGCCGCCAGTCACCTACAGATTAACACCAGCACATAAAATGCCAGTCTTAAAGAGGCTTGTTGTAAGGGGAACCTTCCATCATCGGTGGGGATCTGACCACTGTTCCCCCCACCAATCCCGACAAGGGCTCGGTTTTCCGGTATTGCTGGAGCAGCAGGCAGCTCCATTCATTCTCTATGAGAGAGTCAGAGATAGCCAAGTCCAGCACTCTACTATCTCTGCCAGTTCCATAGAGAATGAATAGGAGCCCCATTCTTGGGATGAGTAGAGGGCCTAGGAGTCAGACCCCCACCGACATTAAGGTATGCCCTAGCCTATCGATAGGAAATAACTTCATAAGTCATGGGCCTGCAGCATCAATCATTAGCAGTCTTTACTTACACTTGGGAGTCCTGGGTATGGCTGGAAGGATCTGTACAACCCCCTGTAGACCTCTACGGAGCATTACTGCACCCTACAATGCATTTGGTTACTTACTTAAAAACCACTTACAGGCTCATACAACATATATCTGTGTCTCTGAATTCTCTGTAGGTCTTGGAGAAATAAGGAGTCAGCTTGCCAAGCTTCATAGGCAGGTAACGCATTTCCGACTGGTGCCATATCCTGTACAAACATAACGCTCCTTTGGAGAGATGGGTCGCCATCCTGGGTACCCCATACGGGCGGCTCCGCTTGTGTAGAACTTTCTTGAAGGCTCTGAAGGGTTATAAAATTTGTATTTCCACCTTCAGGACATTGGACACCTTGGCTTTTATTTCTCAAGGAGATGTCTGCCTGAGTGCCGATATCCTTATTGAGGTTCGCCGTGTTGGTGGCGGTATGCTTCACTTTCGGAACACTGTAAGCGCAACAGGCCACGTCGGCGTACGTAACCACTTCAGACTTCACCTTTGTGGACTTTTTTCTGGTCTCTTGAGTCTGTCTGACCACTTGCTTCACTGAAGTGCTTGGGGCAGTTAATTCGTAGGAGACGGGCAGGAGTCCATGGACCTCGCTAGAGATTGCCGACTGTGTTTGGTAGTCAATCGGCTGAAAGGCTTGTGGCTGAAATCCAATGGACTGAGCCAAGACGGCACTTTGGACTGTGGGAGAAGGGAATCTACTTGGCTGTCCACCGAGGTTGTAAGGTTGTGGCTTAAGTCCAATGGGCCGAACAGAAGAGCCAATCTGGACCGCAGAGGGCTGAAGTTCACCGAGATGGAATATCTGAGGTTGTGGATTGCCAACTTGGCTTGTGGTAGGTTTAGCTCCAGCCGGCTGGGCTGCTAAGGGTGGAAGACCCTCCGTCTGAATAATGGGCAGGTTAAGACCATTGGTTTGAAGTATGGATAGATTATTTCCAAGGCGCACTACATTAAGCCCAGCTCCGCGCAATGCAGTGACAGGCTGCCCTGCAGCCAGGATTAAGTAAGACTGAAGACCTCCAAGCTGTAAGATGGAAGGCTGCTGAGCAGAGCCCGCCACTAAAGATGGCTGATTATCCAGCGCCTGTGGTCCTGGTGCAGAGTCTTCATTGTTCTGCGAATCAGAAGACTGATTTTCACCAGGTTCTTCCATTGCTGAACAATATGGCCTCCTGAATACAATAAAAACGCACAGTGTCAAACAACAATGCACAGCATTTACTTTCAGTGTTGCCTCTTAGGCCCCATGTACACAACCACAGTCACGTGTGGCTCCATAAAAAACTTAGAATGCAAAGTATATACATGGGGTACTTGTCCATTGCGAGGATGAACCTATGGAAAGACAGATAAGCAAAGGCGAGGTCTGAAGATATCCCCTCAATAGGATGGGGATAACTTCCTAATAGGTAGGTATGCCCCATAGTGTCCCCTGCACACAGTATTATGCCCCATAGTGTCCCCTGCACACAGTATTATGTCCCATAGTGTCCCCTGCACACAGTATTATGCCCCATAGTGTCCCCTGCACACAGTATTATGCCCCATAGTGTCCCCTGCACACAGTATTATGCCCCATAGTGGCCCCTGCACACAGTATTATGCCCCATAGTGGCCCCTGCACACAGTATTATGCCCCATAGTGGCCCCTGCACACAGTATTATGCCCCATAGTGGCCCCTGCACACAGTATTATGCCCCATAGTGGCCCCTGGACACAGTATTATGCCCCACTGTGGACACCCATAAACAATTATTATACTCTGGGGTCTTTTCAGACCCCCAGAGTATAATAATCGGAGACCCGGGGGAATAAAACCATATAAAACTACTCTTTCTTACCTGTCCCCCGGCTCCTACACTGTTGGCCTCCGCTGCTGTCCTTGTTCAATGAAGTCAGACGTCACATGACCCAGGACGCAGACCGGGTTTATGTGACGTCAGACAACTATGAAGGAAGCCTGGCCAGGATCGTGGAGAGGTAAGTAACAGTGTTTTTTATGTTTCTTACTAGAGATGAGCGAGTACTGGCCGGATCAGCTGATCCGAACAGCATGCTCCATAGAAATGAATGGAAGCACCTGGTACTTCCGCTTTGACGGTGGCCGGCTGCTTAACCCCCCGCGTGCCGGCTACGTCCATTCAACAGATTTCTTTAATAGGATAGATTACAATGTTTCATATATTGATCTGTACTACTGATTTAGGACACGTGGGGGTACACTGTAACATTACCAATTTTCCTTAATGACAAAAACCCTTCTAATGAAGATTATTGCTACATTGCATTAAAAAGAAAAGATTAATAATAATTAATAAAGATTAGTGTTGAGCGAATAATATTGGAATCCCTCCGCTCCCATAGGAATGCATGGGAGCAGCCGCTCCTGAGGGGGTTAAGCGCCGGCCGGTTTCCATGCATTCCTATGGGAGCGAGGGATTTGATACTAGGATTCGCTCAACACTTGTAAAGACACAAAACAATGAAAAGACTGGAGAGCAAACCTGACTACGACTACAGATGGGTGAAAACATACAGATCATAGCAACCAATCAGGAGGCTTCTACAGTTATGCATGAGACTGTGGAGAAATAAGAGCCGCCATCTGATTGGTTACTCCCTCCTCCGCTGTCCATGCCCGCTGTGTGTTAGGACTGAGGACGGACGTGTAGCGCCCGGCTGTCTGCATGCACCGGTCTATACCTGCACACTGTGCACCGCTCACCGCTCCGCTGCTCCAGCACACCCACAACTAGACGAGCGGCTGAAGGACCTTAGATTAGGTCACGACCACGTGATCAGCCATGAATGGGAGGAGTCAGACTAAGCCTGTGCCTAAATTGGCGCTTAAGGGCCTTTGATGATGTCATGACCACGTGACCACATGACCACTACTGTAGCTGAGCGGAAAGCCGCTTTAACCCTTTCATCGCCCAGGCTCTTTCTCTCTCCTCCAGCCTCTGCTATGTCATAGTGTAATCCATAATGACACCTTATAACAGTCCACACAATGTGGTAGGAACCTGGAAATATTCCTAATGGGGTGTCTTGTCTGAAGAAACTGTACAGGAATTAGAAAGAAAAACATGGCGGACTTTTTTTTCAGAAACAGCGCCACAGCTGTCCGCAGGTTGTGTGTGGTATTGCAACTTGGCCCCATTCACTTTAAGGGCCCCTTCACACGGGGTATATGCTGGCTGATTCTGAATGTGTAACACGTTCCGAATCAGCGGCGTTAAAGCAGATCCCATTGCTTTCTATGGGAGCCGCCATACGTGCTCTCCCCATAGAAATGAATGGGCTGCTTTTTTTCCCCTATTGCTTTCAATGTGATACGCACGTATGCCGGCACCCATAGAAAGCAATGGGATCTGTTTTAACGCCGCTGATTCGGAATGCGTTACACATTCAGAATCAGCGAGTGTATACTCCCTAATGGAACGGAGCTGCAATACCAGACACACACTTCCCAACCGTCCCGATTTCCGCGGGACAGTCCCGATTTGGGTGACATGTCCCGCGGTCCCGGTTGGAGGGAGGTATGTCCCGATTTCAACTCAGATCTGCGTCCAGAGGACGCAGATCTGAGTTGAACACATATGCGGCTGAAGCAAGGAGCTGACACAGGTCAGCTCCTCACTTCTCCGCTGCGTGTCTCTCTCGCTGACACATATGCGGCTGAAGCGAGGAGCTGACCTGTGTCAGCTCCTCGCTTCCCCGCTGCCGCCGGCTCCTCATCGCGTCTACAAGCCAGGAGCCGGCGGCAGCGGGGAAGCGAGGAGCTGACACAGGTCAGCTCCTCGCTTCAGCCGCATATGTGTCAGCGAGAGAGGCGCGCAGAGAGCGGCGAGGGAGCGGAGGAGAAGGTAAGTTTAATGTGGAGGTGGAACATGAATCTGGGGGCAGATGAAGGAGAGGACGGCATGACACTGGGGGCAGAGATGGAGAGGACGGCATGACACTGGGGGCAGAGATGGGGGACATGAATCTGGGGGCAGAGATGGAGGGGGGACATGAATCTGGGGGCAGAGATGGGGGGACATGAACCTGGGGGCAGAGATGGGGGACATGAATCTGGGGGCAGAGATGGAGGGGACATGAATCTGGGGGCAGAGATGGGGGACATGAATCTGGGGGCAGAGATGGGGGACATGAATCTGGGGGCAGAGATGGAGGGGGGACATGAATCTGGGGGAAGAGATGGGGGGACATGAAACTGGGGCAGAGATGGGGGGAC
Organism: Leptodactylus fuscus; assembly: GCF_031893055.1. Lineage (NCBI taxonomy): Eukaryota > Metazoa > Chordata > Amphibia > Anura > Leptodactylidae > Leptodactylus > Leptodactylus fuscus. The sequence continues at coordinate 81,036,268 of NC_134274.1, read as the reverse complement.
ATGAATCTGGGGGCAGAGATGGAGGGGGGACATGAATCTGGGGGCAGAGATGGAGGGGGGACATGAATCTGGGGGCAGAGATGGAGGGGACATGAATCTGGGGGCAGAGATGGAGGGACATGAATCTGGGGGCAGAGATGGAGGGGACATGAAACTGGGGGCAGAGATGGAGGGGACATGAATCTGGGGGCAGAGATGGAGGGGACATGAATCTGGGGCAGAGATGGAGGGGACATGAATCTGGGGGCAGAGATGGAGGGGACATGAATCTGGGGGCAGAGATGGAGGGGACATGAATCTGGGGCAGAGATGGAGGGGACATGAATCTGGGGGCAGAGATGGAGGGGACATGAATCTGGGGCAGAGATGGGGGGACATGAATCTGGGGGCAGAGATGGAGGGGACATGAATCTGGGGGCAGAGATGGAGGGGACATGAATCTGGGGGCAGAGATGGAGGGGACATGAATCTGGGGGCAGAGATGGAGGGGACATGAATCTGGGGGCAGAGATGGGAGGGGACATGAATCTGGGGGCAGAGATGGAGGGGACATGAATCTGGGGCAGAGATGGGGGGACATGAATCTGGGGGCAGAGATGGAGGGGACATGAATCTGGGGGCAGAGATGGAGGGGACATGAATCTGGGGCAGAGATGGGGGGACATGAATCTGAGGGCAGAGATGGAGGGGACATGAATCTGGGGCAGAGATGGGGGGACATGAATCTGGGGCAGAGATGGGGGGACATGAATCTGGGGGCAGAGATAACTGGAAGAGTCGGAGATAAACAGCTCAGAAATAGCAGCTCACTCCGAACACTCATATCCCCCTCCCTCCAGAGAGCAGGGAGCTACTTCACTTGTCCTGGGTGGAAAGATAAGAGAATCCCAGGTTCCTGGTTATGGAAACGCAGTGTAAACAATGAAGTGAATAATCTCAGATAGCAGCCAAACAAAACAGTTTTACTGAAGCAATGTATTTAGGAAAAGTCTTAGGGCTAGTTCACATGTAAATTACGTGTTGTTTTGTTTTGGTCTGGAAAAAAAACACTTCCTAATTTGGAAGCGGTTTTTGGACCTTAACACGGTTTTTGGAGCGTTTTTTTAAAAAAAATAAAAACCACTTCGGAAAACGCCAGGCGTTTTTCCACTTCCCTAAAGTGAATGAACCGCAAAAGAAAAAGCACCAAAAAACGCGACACATGCATTTTCCACCTCCCATTCACTTCTATTGCTTTCCTCAGGTCTTGTCGCTTTTTTTTTTTCTGCTAGTGGCGAAAAACTGCTAGCCGAAAAAAAAAGCTAGCGGTCTACATAGACCACTATTGTAATGAGGCGGATTTTGAGGCAAAATCCGCCTCTTTGCCCCATGTGAACTAGCCCTAAAATCCACATAAGCTAGCAGTATAGATAGGATCCTTGAGATGGGACAACCCCTTTAACCCCTTCCCGACATGCGCTGTAATAGTACGGTGCATGTCAGGTCTATAACTGTAACTGCCCACAGCCGCTGGGTGTCTACTGCTTTAAGCAGTAGACAACCGGCTCTAATGCCTCCGATCGGTCCCCAGAGGCGCCATTTTCCTGGCGGCGCATGGGCGCCGCCATTTTGCCGGTGATCGCCGGCTCCTGGAGCATGCTCCAGGGCCGACGTCACGTTGGTATGACAGCCGGGAGACTTTACAAGGCTCCCAGGCTTATCTGCAATCTCTTTCTTTTGCAGGCTGCTCTATGCAGCCTGCAAAAGAAAGGATGATTTTTTGCAATGCAATAGCATTGTAATGCATTGCATTAGTGATCAGACCCCCTGGGGTTCAAGACCCCTAGGGGGGGGGGTCTAATAAATGCAAAAAAAAATAAATTAAAAAAAAGTTAAAAAAAATATAAAATTTTTAAAAAAGTATTAAAAATTCAAATCACCCCCTTTTCCCTAGAACACATATAAAAGTAGCTAAATACTGTGACACACATACATGTTAGGTATCCCCGCGTCCGAAATCGCCCGCTCTACAAATCTATAAAAATATTTTTCATGTTCGGTAAACGCCATAGCAGAAAAAATAGTCAAAAGTGCCAAAGCGCCGTTTTTTCACTGTTTTGATTCTGATAAAAATTTGAACAAAAAGTGATCAAAGCAAAAACATTTCCCGAAAACGGTAGAACTAAAAAGTACACTCGGCCCCGCAAAAAAAGACATCCTATGCATCCCCGTACATGGACGTATAAAAAAGTTACGGCTGTCAAAATATGGCGACTTTTTAAAAAAAAAAAAAAATTTTAAGGGGTCAAAATGTAAATAAAACCATATAAATTTGGTATCCCTGGAATCGTACCGAAACACAGAATACAGGGGACAGGTCATTTTGGCTGCACAGTGAACGCCGTAAAACCGAAGCCCGTAAGAAAGTCGCAGAAATGCATTTTTTCTTCAAATCCACCCCATTCTGAATTTTTTGCCTGCTTCCCAGTACATTATATAGAAAAATTAATGGCGGCATCAGGAAGAAAAATTTGTCCCGCAAAAATTAAGACCTCATATGGCTCTGGGAGCGGAGAAATAAAAAAGTTATGGGGTTTAGAAGGAGGGGAGTAAAAAACAAAAAACGAAAATCAAAAAATACCATCAGCGGGAAAGGGTTAAACTGGGGCAGATAGAGGGGGAACATTAAATTGGGGGCAGATGAAGGGGGGCATTAAACTGGGGTCTCTGTAATGTCATGTCTGCAAGGGCACTTGATGTATAGAGCCTGCAACATGGTGAACACCGTTCTGAACTGCTGGACTAACCTCTGACATAGTCTCTGCCTACCCCCCTTATGACTGCTCCACCGTCACCCCTATGAAGGAGCCCGTCCCCCATTTGCATGGCGGTTGGATTTCAGGTAAGGCTGCATGCACACACCGTAGTAGTTTTATGTGGTAAGTTTGTGGCTCGATGATCAAAACATTGAAATTGTGGGTCCAAAGTCAGGAAACTCCCATTGAGAACCTGTAGTCAATAGAGATGAGCGAACACTGTTCGGATCAGCCGTTCCGAACTGCACGCTCCCATAGAAATGAATGGAAGCACCTGGCACGTACACTTTGCCGGCAGCCGGTCGCCGTGCCGGCCGCTTCCATTCATTTCTATGGGAGCGTGCTGATCGGAACAGCTGATCCGAACAGTGTTCACTCATCTCTAGTAGTCAATCCTCAAATGTAAGTGGGCGCGCAAAAATGCCGACATTGTGATAAGGCGCAAGCACCGGCTAGACAAGAATGGATCGTCACCAGCAAGCCAAGGCCGATCGAAGAAGTCTACAGAAATAAGGGTTAAACCTGCACATTTGGAGTCTTTCCAGAAAATCGATGTATTTGTCAATAAAAAGTGTAATAATGTATCAAATGCTTAGAATTGTAATTCAGTAACAATGGAAACATCTGGCGAAGAGATCGAATGGCACTGAAGGAGCAAACTTTGCGAAAACCAAAATTTGTGTCATCCTCAAAACTTTTGTTGGTGACAGTACACACATCCTTTTATCCCCTGGCATTCAGGGGGGGGCGGAGAGCAGACGTCACAGTCATGTGATGTCATGACACTCAGTCATGTGACCGTGATGTCACCAAGGTCCTTCTTGAGGGTACGAATAAGCCCCCTCCCCAGTGGATGCCTCTGCTTGTGACGTTTATTCGCAGTTTATCGGGAGGTGCTCTCATAGAGGTAGGGGGCGGTATTTTGTACAAATCCAATACGATATAGTGTTATTGTGATATGTGTAGCTGTGACCCACCCTCCCACCTCCAGGGGTCAGTATACTTTGCCTCCTAGCCTACGTCTATCCTGTAACACGTAGAGGTAAACGCTTCTGCTTACAAATGTCTTAGGTGTGACTGATGAATTCCGATGCAGACGCCATTTTTTAGGAGTCAGAATCTCCTTGCCGGTAATATAAATGGTTACCCTGCTGCTCGAGGACAACGCCTTGAAGGGATTGCTGTTTGTTTGCTGTGTACTAGGATTGCGCCTTGTAAGATCGGAAGCCGGGGAAATATTTGGGGTCAGATATTAGCAGCTTTTATTTTTTTTTCCAATAGGATTCAGGAAGTACAAGGTAAAGAACTACAAATCCCAGAATGCCGTGTCACTTCCAGGAGTGACTGCCTGAAATGTTATGGAGGTGCCTGGATTTCCTGTGAAGCTGCCGGGAGGGTAAGATGTATTATATGCATTCATTCGCTTATATTGATCACGTATGTGACATGTAATAGTAATACAGTGAACTGTAATATAGTCTGTAGCATAGTATATGTAAGTCATAGAAGGGGGAGGGGGGTCCTTATTTGGGACCAGTTTCAGCAAACGCTCTTGTCAGTGGTCCAGAATTTGCCAGAAGTGTTGAAGGGTAGACTCTGCAGTGTCCTGCAAAATGTTAAAATCACACCTACACAGGCCAACGGATTTGTCTGAAATTGCGCACATACATACCTTGGGTCCCGGATTGAACGATAGGCTACATGGAATTCCTGTACACCACCGCAATTCACTCCCGTGCCCGGTGCTTCTCACGGTTCAATTCGCTGCAGGACCTGGGATGACGTCATCCCAGCCCCTTCAGCAGCTCACCTGATTGGGTGCCGTTTCTCTATGTGGGCGGAGTTATCGTCCGGCCGCCGTCCACACCAACATGGCGTCTCTGAGAGGTCCGGAGCGTCCTGCACAAGGGTCTCTACTCTGGGGTAGCGACAAGTCCATACGCTGCCCCACCTGTGTGGCCTCACCACAGGACCGCAGTACTCTGCCGCGGATGGACAGGGGGTCGCCAGCGCTGCGCTCTGGAACGCTGGTTCGGCCAGTTATCCCACAGCGTCTGATATCTCTGGACACTAGAAGTTGGAACATCGGTGCACGGGAAGCCCAGGGTGTGGTGAGGACGGGGCCACAGGTTGGTAGGGGGAAAGGAGAGACACGGTCGGTAGGGTCTGGTGGGGGGAAAAGGGGGCACGGGGTAGGTAAGACGGGGAAAGGGGGCACGGGGTAGGAGAAAGGAGTGAACACATTGGGAAGTGGGTAGGGACAAAGGTGGGTGGCGGGAGCCAGGAGGAAGACCAGGTAAAGAGTTCCAGCGGGCCGCAGGGTGGGGGGGCACGGGGTAGGTAAGACGGGGAAGGGGGCATGGGGAAAAAGGGGGCACGGAGTAGGTAACACGGGAGAAGGGGGAATGGGGTTAGGGGGGTAGGGGGCACGGGATAGGAGGAAGGAGTGACCACATGGGGAAGCGGGTAGGGAGAAAGGGGGCTGGCGGGCGCCAGGAGGGAGAGGAGGTAAACAGTTCCAGCAGGCCGCAGGGTGAGCCCCGAGGGTCCATGGACCCACAGGTGTAGGAAGGGTCTGCTGCGGACACAAGGCAAAGGAACAGACCTGCGCACCGCAGGGTCCCGCAGGGGGTCGGGGTTCCGTGGACGAAGTCGCGGGTAAAAGCTAGTACTATATAATGCTCTCCTCTCCGCACTGCTGACCCTCTTTGCTGCCATATATAAGGTCCTGATACACTGCATGTGCATGAACACTACACGTAACGTGTCGGTCACCACAGCTTCACTCCATATCCTACCGCAGCCCCAAACTGACTGTCAGCTGTGAGGGCAGAAGAGATCATTGATGTGAGTGATCCTCCAATGTCAGCCCCATGTGAATAAGACTGAGCTGCAAAATAAAACACATTCCCTATGATATGTATGATGCTGCGCTTGGTGCTGAGTGAAGAGACTGCAGCGCTCACCTCAATGTTGCAGCCTCTTCATCCTGCACATCTGTAGGGATCCGGGGTGTCAGACCACCCCCTTCCACTGCCCGGGTGTATATAGTCAGTGGACATCATACACTACACTTTGTGGGACACTTTCTAATACCTTTGCCCCTGTTCAGTTGGTTTTGCACTGTGGTACAATCTGATCTACTAGCACTTAACTGCAGAAAGTGTCTGTATATTGGATGGGAAGATTCTCAGTAAGTCACACTGCGCTTCTTACGTTTTCTTTGGCAGGAACAACAGACTTCTTGAAGATTTTTTAGAAAGATGGGCCTTGTAGGGAATATTATTTGGTTCAATCTTTAGCACATACCACTTCTAAAGGGTAACAACAATTTTCTAAGATTTTTGACATGTCAGAGGTTTTGATGGATGAGGGCAGGGGCGTAACTACCGCCATAGCAGCGGAGGCAGCTGCCACAGGGCCCCAGTGACAGCCGCTACCGCTGGTATCATTATCCTCAGGGGTCTTTTCGGACTCCCCAAGTATGATTGGCGGACCGGGAGAGGTAAGAAACATAAAAAACATGTTACTTACCTCTCCCCGATCCTGCCAGGCCTCCTTCCTGACTTCTCTGACGTCACATGAACCCGGCCTGCGTCCTGGGTCATGTGACGTCCGACGTCATTGTACAAGGACAGCAGCGGAGAAAGCAGCGGAGAAGACCGCGTAGGAGCCGTGAGACAGGTAAGTAACAGTAGTTTTTTATGTTTTTATTCACCTGGGTCTCCGATTATTATACTCTGGGGTCTGAAAAGATATATAGAGTATAATAATTGTTTATCGGTGTCCACAGTGGGACATAATACTGTGTGCAGGGGCCACTATGGGGGATAATACTGTGTGCAGGGGCCACTATGGGACATAATACTGTGTGCAGGGGCCACTATGAGGGATAATCGTGTGTGCAGGGGCCACTATGGGACATAATACTGTGTGCAGGGGCCACTATGGGCTATAATACTGTGTGCAAGGCCCACTATGGGACATAATACTGTGTGCAGGGGACACTATAGGGGATAATACTGTGTGCAGGGGCCACTATGGGGAATAATACTGTGTGCAGGGGCCACTATGGGGGATAATACTGTGTGCAGGGGCCACTATGGGGGATAATACTGTGTGCAGGGGCCACTATGGGACATAATACTGTGTGCAGGGTCCACTATGGGACATAATACTGTGTGCAGGGGCCACTATGGGCTATAATACTGTGTGCAAGGCCCACTATGGGACATAATACTGTGTGCAGGGGACACTATAGGGGATAATACTGTGTGCAGGGGCCACTATGGGGGATAATACTGTGTGCAGGGGCCACTATGGGGGATAATACTGTGTGCAGGGGCCACTATGGGACATAATACTGTGTGCAGGGGCCACTATGGGGGATAATACTGTGTGCAGGGGCCACTATGGGACATAATACTGTGTGCAGGGTCCACTATGGGACATAATACTGTGTGCAGGGGCCACTATGGGATATAATACTGTGTGCAGGGGCCACTATGGGACATAATACTGTGTGCAGGGGCCACTATGGGCTATAATACTGTGTGCAAGGCCCACTATGGGACATAATACTGTGTGCAGGGGCCACTATGGGGGATAATACTGTGTGCAGGGGCCACTATGGGGGATAATACTGTGTGCAGGGGCCACTATGGGACATAATACTGTGTGCAGGGGCCACTATGGGACATAATACTGTGTGCAGGGGCCACTATGGGGGATAATACTGTGTGCAGGGGCCACTATGGGACATAATACTGTGTGCAGGGGCCACTATGGGGGATAATACTGTGTGCAGGGGCCACTATGGGACATAATACTGTGTGCAGGGGCCACTATGGGACATAATACTGTGTGCAGGGGCCACTATGGGGGATAATACTGTGTGCAGGGGCCACTATGGGGGATAATACTGTGTGCAGGGGCCACTATGGGACATAATACTGTGTGCAGGGGCCACTATGGGGGATAATAGAACGCGCAGAAATGTGTAAGAGGGGGGTCAGTCGAGGTCTTCGGTGTCAGTCGGGGGGGGGCATGTCAAAAGTTCGCCACGGGCCCCCGCCATTCCTAGTTACGCCACTGGATGGGGGTCTAAGTGCTGTGCCCCCTGAAGGGGTAGAAGGGTTAAGGTGAACACTAACCCCCTTCAGCTTTCATTGACTTTGCTTAGCTCTCCAAGCGTGCTCAGCCTATGGGCCCATATATTTTCTATGGATCCGCACATCACATGATCATGTCTCCAAGAAGAACCATGCAGATGAAAACTGTGGCTGCACTCCTTCCAAAGTACTACTGCACCTTCATATTAGCGGTCACTGATGGTCTTCGCACAGGAACCCCAATGACTATGACATGTCAAAAAGTTTTAGAAAAGTATAGTTCCCCTATGAAGGGCTGCCCAGTCCATCCAGTAGTGGCACAGTCACCCATATCTGGGATCACAGATCAGCTGTGTTTGGGTGAGGACAGCGGCCACGTCACCGAATACCAAGCACAGCGCCATACATTATATAGTGATTATGCTTGGTATTGCAGCTCAGCCTCTTTTACTACAAAGGGACTGAGACACACAGGTCAAACGACGAATGAACACAATGTCAGCCGAGTGCTGCTGATCTATGGGGGTACTCGATGTCTGAACCCCAGCGAGCAGATATTGATGACATATCCTAAAGATACTTGACCTTTGACTAACTCCCATGTAGGATTACAACTAAATATCATATAATAGACAGGGTCTTAATGATAGGATCTACACCCAATCCATAAACCATTGTGAATCTTGGACAGTTTTCCCTTCTTTTAGGGCACTGCCTTGTGAGGTTGCAGACAGCTGGTCGGAGGCATCCTAGATGTGGGAGGTAGACAACCCATGGAGGGCGGCAGAATATCTGATTCTTATCCCTTCTTTGTAGATTTTGATGACCTTCTGATGAGACGGAACTTACAGCAATCCCCTTACTCAGTCTTCACTACAATGGACAAGAAGGACATTACAGAGAAGATACTGAAAGTCACCCTGGAGATCATCTACCTGCTGACTGGAGAGGTGAAGAGCGCTGGGAAATCTACATTGACATGGCTTGTGTCTATATTACTAAGGGTTTATTCACAGGACGGGGAGGTGTACTGTACCTGGAACCAATACGTGTTTCACGACCAATGTACTTCCGAGCTTAATCCATTTTCATGGATCTCTCATAGACTTGAGTCTATTGAAGAATCCATGAAAACAGCTCAATATATGACATACTAGCTGTACCCGTGACTTCGTCCGCGACCTCCCACCCCCACCCTTGCGCGGCCCATTGTCCCCGACACCCCTTTCCTTGTGGCCGCAGTGAGCCTCTTCCACACCCTGGTGGGTGGGAACCCCACAGCCCCTCTGCTTTTTCCCCGGCTCCCTCATAACTACCTAAGCACGCCCTTGCCCCCCCCCCCCTTTACCTTCCATCCACATCCCCTCCCCCTTTTAGAGCCTACAGTCATCTTGCACATTGCCAGCCCTGTGCCCACCACCACCCACCCTTGACACCAGTGATCCTCCCACCCCCCCATTTAACCTGTGGAATCAGCCTCTCCCCCCCCCCCTACTCACCCTCGGATCTCTGCTCCCAACCTCCCTCCCCAATCAACACTTTAACCCCCCCACCCAACACAACAACTGTTGAACCCCCCACCCACCCCAAGGAACGTGGCGTTGACAGAAGTTGCAGCACTCACCTTGTAGATGCTTGTGAGGTCTGCGTATGGTGACCGCAATATGAGCCGGCAGCAGCGGCGAGTTTGGCAAGACGTGTATGTTGTGATCCGCACAGTATGCGGGTACGGGCGGCTCAGGTTTGGAGGCGTGTTCGCGCTGCTGCATGTTATGCCGGCATGGGGGGAGTGTGTGGCCGGCCGGCATGTCACTGCTGGGAAGACTGTGTATGGGTGGCTGTGTGGTGGAGGCGCCACCATGTTGAGTGAAGTGTCCGTGCGTGCTGGCCACACCCACATATTGGCATCAACCTATGGGGACGCTGACCTGTCTCCCTATCCCGCCCACACACCAGCCTCCACCAATAGGAGCTGCATGTAACAACCTGCGTTGACGTCATGGCAGGGGCGACATGGAGCCGGAGTCAACTTTGGAGGGTCGCGGTGGCGTTTTGGGGTGAGTGGCACACTTTTAAAGTAGCCTATTACCCCTTCCTGGCCAATATGTAGGTGTGTGTGAGATTTCTAAGAAATCCAATTAGCCATTCAGGTGTGATTGAGGAACAAACATCCAAACTCACAAACTTTCACATTTCTAATATTAATAGGATTCAATTTTTAATGTTAACCCTTAGTCTGAATCTTTAGAATATTGTACTGACATCACCAGCTGTCTTGTAGAGACTGAACAGAGCCATGGGGCGCAGCATGTGGGATCATTGCTCCATTCAAAAAGTGAACACTGAACCCCCTTTCTGGTAGTTGGTGTGGGGGCTCAGTGGCCAAACCCCAAGAAATATACACATATTATCTGTCTTGTGGGTAACTGATAGATATTTTTCTTAGGTCCATCCCTTTAAGCCACACGTCAGAACCCATTACAAGTCATCAGGGTGTGTTGGACGCCATTGTATCAGTCGCTGTTCTAGGGGTGCCATTTATATTGGAATCCATGATGATAGTGTGAGCACAGCCTTATATTTATGTGGCTTAATATGACACCTCTCCAGTAAAGCATCAGGTTATGTTTTCCAGGATTATTCATTGGTGAACAAAGCCAGTCAACAGGTTGGATCCAGCCATGGCGCTCCTATTCAGCCAGGAGGTTCGGGCAAAACCAATCCTCCATCTTTGTCAGAGGTTCCTGCTAAGAGCAATACTCAGAAGATCCTGGACCTCACCAACAAGATCATTGAGCTGCTGACGGGAGAGGTGAGCGCTGAGGGGAACGCTGGGACATTGTTATAGATTTACCCCATGGAAGGATTTTGGTTGATGTCTGGATCATTGTGTTGTCAGGTTTCCATAAGACATGAGGACATCATTGTCTGTTTCTCCATGGAGGAGTGGGAGTATGTAGAAGGACACAAGGATCTCTACAAGGACGTCATGATGGAGAGTCAGCCATTTCCTGGTTCCCATGGTAAGATCAAGTTCAATGATCATCATCAGTTTACGTGAATTTACTGTTATACGAGACAAATCGCCAAAGCTTCTTACAGAACGTTTCAGAAACCCAATAGAGACATGAAAAAGCTTCTGCTAAATGAGCTCACCATCCAAAATGTAATACAACAGCAGAGTCCTCTGGGATTTCAGAACGTTATAGGATGGGGTTACCACAGGGCAGAGGCGGCTGCCACAGGGCCCAGGTCATTAGGGAGCCCGGTGACAGCCGCTACCGCTGCGTTTTTTCGTTTTTTTTTTAATAGGCCGTTACGGGCCCTATTTACTTGCCGATCCTGGCTGGGCTGGGATTGGTAAGTGACACCACGGGCCCCACAAACACTTTGCAGACCCCCGAGTATAATGATCGGCGGACCGGGAGAGGTAAGGGAACGTAAAAAACACTGTTACTTACCTCTCCACGATCCTGCCAGGCCTCCTTCATACTTGTCTGACATCACATGAACCCGGCCTGCTTCCTGGGTCATGTGACGTCCGACGTCATAGAAGAAGGACAGCAGCGGAGAAGACAGCGTAGGAGCCGGGGGACAGGTAAGAAACAGTAGTTTTTTATGTTTTTATTCCCCCGGGTCTCCGATTATTATACTCTGGGGTCTGAAAAGACCCCAGAGTATAATAATTGTTTATGGGTGTCCACAGTGGGACATAATACTGTGTACAGGGGCCAGTAAGGGACATAATACTGTGTGCAGGGGCCACTATGGGGGATAATACTGTGTACAGGGGCCACTATGGGGGATAATACTGTGTGCAGGGGCCACTATGGGGGATAATACTGTGTGCAGGGGCCACTATGGGGGATAATACTGTGTGCAGGGGCCACTATGGGGCATAATACTGTGTGCAGGGGTCACTATGGGGGATAATACTGTCTACAGGGGCCACTATGGGGGATAATACTGTGTGCAGAGGCCACTATTGGGTATAATACTGTGTGCAGGGGCCTCTAAGGGACATAATACTGTGTGCAGGGGCCACTATGGGACATAATACTGTGTGCAGGGGCCACTATGGGGGATAATACTGTGTGCAGAGGCCACTATTGGGTATAATACTGTGTGCAGGGGCCTCTAAGGGACATAATACTGTGTGCAGGGGCCACTATGGGACATAATACTGTGTGCAGGGGCCACTATGGGACATAATACTGTGTGCAGAGGCCACTATTGGGTATAATACTGTGTGCAGGGGCCTCTAAGGGACATAATACTGTGTGCAGGGGCCACTATGGGACATAATACTGTGTGCAGGGGCCACTATGGGGCATAATACTGTGTGCAGAGGCCACTATTGGGTATAATACTGTGTGCAGGGGCCTCTAAGGGACATAATACTGTGTGCAGGGGCCACTATGGGGGATAATACTGTGTGCAGGGCTTACTAAGGGACACAATAGAGTGCGGAGGAGGGGGTCGGTCGAGGTCTTTGGCATCGGTGTCGGTTGGGGGGGCCCCCATGTCAAAAATTTGCCACGGGGCCCCGCCATTCCTAGTTACGCCACTGGGTTACCATGTGGTGTCACAGGAGCATTTGTGACTAATGACTGGGTCCCAGTGATTGGAGACTTTCAGGTCTACCTCATCCATTGGTGGTTGCAGCGTAGTCTATCTTGAAAGGCAGATTTGTGAGCAGAATAATAATTTATGTGCTGCGTAACCTCTTAAGTCCCATTCATACAGGACAATATCCAGTCCTTACATTAGTTCAGTGATTCCCAAAGTGGTCCAGGTGGACCCCCGGGAACTCAGCCGCGACGCAAATTTCCATCGTTAGATCTAATCTTCACATTTTTTGACGAGTTTTGGGAATATGGTAGAAATGTAGCAGCAGGGGGTCCACTGACACCAGTAAAATTTTGAAAGTGGTCTATGAGAAAGAAAAGCTTGGGAACCTCTGCATTAGTTGGACTTCCTGGGCCAAACCTAGTCAGGAGACAAAAAGAAAAAAGAAAATCTGTATATTTTATATGAACTGGTCCCCCACCCCCGTAATCCAGAACAAGTTATAGGTCTCCACACCCCATGTTAGGTAAAGGAGATAGCCCCAGTAGTTTCAGGTATGTCTGATAATCCACCAGGTCCACAAAAGATAGATCATATATCTCCTATCATAGTGAGTCATAGTGCTGGGTATCCCTCATTGCTTGGATTTGCTTGGCGGGCTATGTGCACCAGTTTTCCTCCCCACATGACATTGGAATCACATGATGAACATCACTGTGTCCGTTGGGGATACTTGGTTGGAACATTTTTCACGAGGGGGTACTTGGCTTGGAAAGGTCTAGAGACACTGGCCTATACAATGTTTTGGAGTCACCATCTTTCTCGTTTTAATCAGTATTTATATATTTGTAGATTTTCCAAGCTCCGAGAATCTGTCAATGAAACTCAATCTCCAAGTTCTATCCTCTGATACCGCATGTGAGGATCGTACCGCAACATTGAGTAAACCAAAGGCCAAAAACACTGTTTCTGAAGATGTCCAAGAGGTGAATAACAGGTCCACAAGTACGAAGTACACTCAGACAGAACCAGTTGACTACGGAGAAGGGGAACCATGTGCAGACCAAGAAGCTGAGGTTGTCCTCATGCCGACAGACAATACTCTGAGATATCCAACTGAGGTTCCAAGCCCATATGATCAAGGAAATCATAATAATTGTTTGCTGACTGAACAGATACAGAATATACCTGATGAGATTGGAAGTGAGGTAGAGACTACAGAAGACGACCATATTTACCCGCCAACCCATCTCAAATCTACGGACCTTACAGACCAGTCAGCAGAATGGGTAACCAACCTAAACTTTGTAGACTGCCCTATAACGCCACAACACATAAACACCCAGTATACATCTAGTTGTATTATCGAGGTTGCATCTGTCTGTGAAGGAAATGTCACCACCACAGAGGTTTACACCCCCACAGACCCTAAGACTGCACTATATACATTGGACAAGATGGAAGACGCGCCCATGGAGTGGGGGAAGGATGTCATATACACCAACATCTACACACCGGCAGAACTGACACAAGAAGATTTAGCTAGTATAAAGAAAGAACTCATTTCATGGAAAGATGGAAGCCTGGAGCTCCAGAATATCTATATACCTCCAAAACCTATGGAGGAGAAAGCCGTGTCCACCAGTGGTCGAGGTGATTCTGCGCAATGGAATGGACGTCAGCCTCACCGAGACTCTTACCCATCACTGGTGAATACATCTCCTCCAATTAAGATGGAATACGAAGAAGATTTGGTAGGCCACTACGCAAGTCCGGGACAAACCCAACCAACCCACGTCTCTGTAAACCGAGAACATTGTAATATAGATGCCATCAAGAAGGAAAAGGCGACCAGCAATATGTCTACGGATGATGAAAATGACCATAGAGCAGAACACGATCCATCCCAAATGTTTAGTTGTTCCGATTGTCAAAAAAGTTTTTCCAGTGACGCAAATTTAGCCAAACACAGGCTAATGTGTAAAGGCAGAAAGCCCCACGTCTGTTCCGCTTGTGGCAAATGTTTCGCTAGCGCCTCCTATCTGGTAATACACGAGAGGATCCACACTGGAGAGAAACCATACTCTTGTTCTCACTGCGGCAAAAGCTTTACTCGGAAGCCAGATCTGATCCGTCACGAAAGGATACACACGGGGGAGAAGCCATTCGCCTGCCCAGAGTGTGGCAAGTGTTTTACCAGCGTCTCCAATATATTCATGCACAGGAGAATTCACTCAGGAGAAAAGCCCTTCCCTTGTGCCGAATGCGGCAAACGCTTCATCAAAAAGTCTGACCTGGTCCGACACGAGAAAATTCACTTGCCACAGAAACCCTTGCCTTGTTCTCATTGTGGGAACTTGTTTAGTTCTAAGGCCATCCTAAGTAAACATATGGCCGTTCACACAGCAGAGACTCCGCAGGGAGACAGATGATGTACGAGGGAAAAAACTGGATAATTGAAATGTATTTTATATGAAATAAAATGTGAAGTTTTTATGCTGAGCATTTACAATCCGACACATGACTGATTCATTGGTCACAACATGTTGTCGAGGGAATTATTATTATTATTGTTTATTTCTATAGCACCATTAATTCCATGGTGCTTCACATTATTATATTAATTCCATGGTGCTGTACATTATTATATTAATTCCATGGTGCTGGACATTATTATATTAATTCCATGGTGCTTTACATTATTATATTAATTCCATGGTGCTTTACATTATTATATTAATCCCATGGTGCTTTACATTATTATATTAATTCCATGGTGCTGTACATTATTATATTAATTCCATGGTGCTGTACATTATTATATTAATCCCATGGTGCTTTACCTTATTATATTAATCCCATGGTGCTGTACATTATTATATTAATTCCATGGTGCTTTACATTATTATATTAATCCCATGGTGCTTTACATTATTATATTAATTCCATGGTGCTTTACATTATTATATTAATCCCATGGTGCTGTACATTATTATATTAATCCCATGGTGCTTTACATTATTATATTAATTCCATGGTGCTGTACATTATTATATTAATTCCATGGTGCTGTACATTATTATATTAATTCCATGGTGCTTCACATTATTATATTAATTCCATGGTGCTGTACATTATTATATTAATTCCATGGTGCTGGACATTATTATATTAATTCCATGGTGCTTTACATTATTATATTAATTCCATGGTGCTTTACATTATTATATTAATCCCATGGTGCTTTACATTATTATATTAATTCCATGGTGCTGTACATTATTATATTAATTCCATGGTGCTGTACATTATTATATTAATCCCATGGTGCTTTACCTTATTATATTAATCCCATGGTGCTGTACATTATTATATTAATTCCATGGTGCTTTACATTATTATATTAATCCCATGGTGCTTTACATTATTATATTAATTCCATGGTGCTTTACATTATTATATTAATCCCATGGTGCTGTACATTATTATATTAATCCCATGGTGCTTTACATTATTATATTAATTCCATGGTGCTGTACATTATTATATTAATCCCATGGTGCTGTACATTATTATATTAATTCCATGGTGCTGTACATTATTATATTAATCCCATGGTGCTTTACATTATTATATTAATTCCATGGTGCTGTACATTATTATATTAATCCCATGGTGCTGTACATTATTATATTAATTCCATGGTGCTTTACATTATTATATTAATTCCATGGTGCTGTACATTATTATATTAATCCCATGGTGCTCTGTACATTATTATATTAATTCCATGGTGCTGTACATTATTATATTAATTCCATGGTGCTTTACATTTGGGGGATACATACAGTACACAGAATATACAGGTAGATATAATACTAACAATGATCGACTGGCACAGTGGGGTAGAGGGCCCTGCCCGCGAGGGCTTACAATCTATGAGGGAAGGAGGTAGAGACAGAAGGAGAGGGGGAGACTGTACAGATGGCGGTGCGGTGATAGTGTTATTGGAGGTTGTAGGCCTTCCTGAATAGGGGAGTCTTCAGGGCCTTCTTGAAGCCTGTGATTGTGGGGGTCAGTCTTATGTGTCGTGGTAAGGAGTTCCAGAGTATGGGGGATGCACGGGAGAAATCTTGGAGACGGTTGTGTGAGGAGCGGATGAGAGCAGAGCGGAGTAGGAGGTCATTGGAGGATCTGAGGTTACGTGTGGGCAGGTAGCGGGAGATGAGGTCAGAGATATATGGAGGGGACAGGTTGTGGATGGCTTTGTATGTTAGCGTTAGTAGCTTGAACTCAATTCGCTGAGCTATAAGTAGCCAGTGGAGGGACTGGCAGAGGGGAGCAGCTGATGAAGATCGGGGGGGGGGGGTGAGGTGGATTAAGCGAGCAGCGCAGTTTAAGGTGGACTGGAGGGGGGCGAGGGTGTTTGTTGGGAGTCCATGGAGAAGGGTGTTGCAGTAGTCTAGGCGGGAGATTATGAGGGCCTGGACGAGAATCTTGGTAGTTTCCGGGGTGAGGAAGGAGCGGATTCGGTGGAAGCTCCGATGGGGGGGGAGGGAGGGAGGGGGTTAACCCCTTGGATGCAGGAGTTGTGCATCCAAAGGGTTTAGCTATGTTGCTGCTGGCACCCCCCCGCGGCGAGATCGGGGGGTGCCAGCAGCTTTAAATTGCAACCTGAGGTCTGGCTAGTGACCCCCAGGCTGCTAAGACCCCCAAGTACCTGGTTGATCCTGCTGGGACAAGAGGAAGCTAGTCTATACGTCTGCATAGCTAGCTTCCTTTATAGACTGCAATACATGTGTATTGCAAGTCTATAATTGCTACAGAACCAGCGATCCTCTCTGATTCTGGACCATCAGGCAATGCAATAGTATTTCAACAACAGGTGTGAAGTCTTCAAAGCATCCACACATTTCACCTGGCCTCCTCCAGCCCCCTTACAACCGACCAGTCCATCTCCAGAATTGATGCAGTTTACACACCAATTTCTACTATCACGTAGGCAAATGATAGCAATGCACCTGATGATTCAGAATCGCCAACATTCGCTGTTTTGTCCTAGCGTCAGGTGATCGTCTGTAACCCAGAAATGGAGACGTGGCCTATGGCTTCCATTTCTGGGCTCCAGAGAAGACGCAAGTGAAAAGGCATAGGACAAGAAATCCTGGCAATACCAGAAGTCAGATCTGCCCCTGTGAGGATCCGCAGGCATGTGAAAAGGTTTATAACAATAAATATAGACTTACTAGGCAATGCACACAGTGATGTCACTATCCTAATATATAATACCATCATAGTACAGACATAATGCACATATAAAAATATCACGTGTGACATCACAGCATGTGAAGGCAGAAATCGTACTGATATCTCATGCAGGGATTATGATATACCAGCATAGTAGTAGAGGTGCATTCAGTTTTCTACAATCCCTTGCCATTACCCATAGTTATCACTTATTGTATCCTAGATGACAGTAGAAATGGACCCCTTCAGTTTTTATTCCTCACAATATCGGCTACATCTGCCATCCTGTTAGTCGCGACCATGGTATGAGACCGTACATACATCTAACTGGCTTATAGATTTTTGGTAGAATGGAGAAGAGGTCCAAGAACTTATTTATCCCCACTCCTACTCCCTGAAGACTTTACCTTCATCCTGCAGTTGTTTCTCTTGCACAACACATTACATCATAGCCATATGGTGTGTAGCGCACAGGGCCCATTGAAGGCTGGAAAGGGAAAAGCCGGCCATGATCAGCAATGGGGATTGGTAAGTGAATGCAGTCAGTTCTCCGATTCTGCCATTCAGTTGTTAGACATACAACCAGATCACAGGACCAGTACCTTCTCTGTTACTGGTAGGAAGCCACAGACAACATGAAGACTATGGCTTACAAGCTATGTGCCAATACTTACCTGTCTTCTCCCAAGTCCCTCCAGCTTCTTCCAGCTCCAGGCGCACTTGACGTCACAACAGTGAGCATGGAGCAAGATGGAGCGGGGCCCGGAGGCCGACAGGTTAGTAATGACCTAATACCGCTTTAAGGATAATGGGTGAGGGGGCCACTGATTTGCCCGTATAGTGGCCTGTGGGGAGGGACCTAAACTGTGTGGGGCATTATGGTGGGAATATTAAAGGGATTTTGAAAATAGGCCATAAATACCTAATTATAAGGGGTAGCACCGGCTCCATCAGCTGTATCATGAAAAGACCCCTGAGTATAATAATAGTGGTAGTTGTTGGGGTTCACAGAGCTCAGACAGCACAGGGACAGGGGGCGCTGTTTGTAGTCTTGTCTGGGATCTGTTTTTTATCATATCTGAAGCTTGTTACCTGTCCCCCAGTCCAGACCCCTTCACTTCTATCCTGGGGAAGGGGATTGTAAATACATCTGCAGGACACTGCCATACCCAGTATATACAGTACTGCAAGTATCTTAATGAATATATATATATAAATTAGAGACGAGCAAACAGCGTTCGATCGAATTGGTATTCATTCGAATATCAGGTTGTTTGAGGTATTCGATTCTAATCGAACACCACGTGGCAAACTCACTAAAAATTTGTATCCCCTCCCTTCCCCGGCGCTTTTTTTGCATCAATAACTGTGCAGGGGAGGTGGGACAGGAACTACAACAACAGAGGCATCAAAAAAAAAAAAAAAAAAAAAAAAATCGGAAAAAGTAATTGGCTGCCGAAATCAGGTGACCTCCAATTTATATGAATAGTGGATTTCAGATTTGGTTCATATGAGACTGTGAACTATGTGACTGTGAGACAGGGACAGATGTACAGGCAGGGTTAGCTAGGGATTACCTTTATTTAGGTAGGAATGTCACTCACACAGCTCTTTGGGGCTCTATCTGGTGGCAGCCCATTATATGCTAGTCGGGATCCCTGTCAGCTTGTGATATGCCGGAGCTGACTTTTTCCCATAGGAACGCATTGACCAGCGTTGATTGGCCAGTGTACAGCATTCGGCCAATCAACGCTGGTTCTGCTGGAGGAGGCGGAGTCTAAAATCGGTCCACAGCAGTCTCCATTGTGGTCCGATCTCAGATGTAGCAGTGCTGACACAATACTGTACATCGGAGATGAAGCAGAGCTGGGTGTGCACTCTGCTTGGCTGTATCTGCCAGCTCTCTTACATCGGGCCATGCGCTCAGCTCAACTACTCCGGAGTAGTTGAGCTGAGTGTGCAGTATCATCTGCGGAGTGTGGCTGAGATGAGTGTGCAGTATCGTCTGCGGAGTGTGATTGAGCTGAGTGTGCAGTATCGGACAGTGTGATCGCCTCCGCCTCCTCAGACAGAACCAGCATTGATTGGCCAAATGCTGTACACTGGCCAATCAACGCTGGTCAATGCATTCCTATGGGAAAAATTCAGCTCCAGCATATCGCAAGCTGACAGGGGATTCCGGCATAATACAGGTACTTGATGCCCCCAGACATGCTTCCCCTGCTGTCCCAGTTGCACTCCAGGGTGTTGGCATCATTTGCTGAGGTGTCTTAGTGGACTTGGTGACTCTCCTGAGTGGAATGGTGGGATCCCCTGTAGCCAAGCATTTTCTCCCATAGACTATAATGGGGTTCGATATTCGTTTGAATGGTCAAATATTGAGCGGCTATTCGAAACGAATATCGAACATTTTTCTGTTCGCTCATCTCTAAAAATAATAATAATAATAATAATAATAATAAAAAAAATGGAACTATTATGTATAAAGGTGCTGTTATTTATAAGGGAAGAAATATAATATAACAATTCTATACAATAGTCGCCCATTATATCAATACCTAATTATAGGGGGTAACAGCGGCTCCATCAGTTGTACAGAGCAACCTCCAGAATCCATCCTGTACACAATAAGGGCAGAAAGCAGAAGCTCCATCCACTGTATAGCGGTTAGGTGCCTGCACTGCAGCACAGCAGTGGAAGGTCAGTGGCAGCAGAGTGACGGCTGCTATACAGTGGACGGAGCTTTCTGCCCCCTGCCTTGTACTATGTATAGGACGAGTGCTGGAGCTGCTCCATACAACTGATGGGGGGGCGGTGTACCAATTAGGCATTTATGGCCTGTACGGAGGATAGGTCTTAAAAAAAAATGAAACCCAGACAACCCCTTTAATATTCCCCCAAATGCCCCACACACATTAATGTGCCCCCACACAAGAAAAACAAACCATATATAACACTGAAAAGATTGAAAATATATTATATAATAATATATAATATCCTAACAATAGCAAAATAAAATACCCCAAATATGACACAGGTGTGACCACACAAAGAACGGGATAGCAAGACCGAAAAAGGAGAAAAGTCTGCCAAAACACAAAAACTATTGTGCTACACAATAACTACAGCAATATATCAAAGAAAAAAGTCACTTAGGGTGGGTTCACATCCGCGCCCGATCTGCGCTTTCAGGTTTCCGTCTTCTGCCCGAGAAACTGGACAGGTGACGGAAACCCAGAAGTCAGTTTTCAAACCCATTCACCGCCCGTCTTCTGCATTTCCACAGCAAAACCGTTTTTTTTTTGTTTTTTTTTAACCGGACACAAAGTGGAACATGCAGGACTTCAGAAGACATTAGACATGGTGAGAGAGCAGAATGGGGCGCTCCACGGAACTCACGGACTTCGAACATGGTCAGGTGATTGCGTGCCACACATCACGCAGGTCAATGCCAAACGACACCTCGCTTGGTGTAAGGAGCGTAAACATTGGACGATTGAACAGTGGAAAAGCGTTGTGTGGAGTGGCGAATCACAGTACACAATGTGGCGATCCGATGGCAGGGTTTGGGTATGGCGAATGCCCGGTGAACGTCATCTGCCAGCGTGTGTAGTGCCAACAGTAAAATTCGGAGGCGGTGGTGTTATGGTGTGGTCATGTTCTTCATTGAGGGGGCTTGCACCCCTTGTTGTTTTGCGTGGCACTATCACAGCACAGGCCTACATTGATGTCTTAAACACCTTCTTGCTTCCCACTGTTGAAGAGCAATTCGGGGATGGCGATTGCATCTTACAACACGATCGAGCACCTGTTCATACTGCACGGCCTGTGGCGGAGTGGTTACACCACAATAACATCTCTGTAATGGACTGGCCTGCACACAGTTCTGACCTGAATCCTATAGAACACCTATGGCATGTTTTGGAACTACCGTTGGTGTCCGACTGCAGTGTCTGTTGCTACTGTCTGTTCAAGATTTTAGCAATGGACACTAGCTGTGTACGTTACAATTTCCATTCATTTCAATGGGATTTCATCTGTTGTCCGTTTGTGTCCTTAAGGGTCCGTTAACAACCATGTCCGTTTTTTTCAAGCGGACAGAGATCACACATGCAGGATTTTTTTGTCCGTTTTTTTTTTTTTTTTTTAACATTGAGGTCTATGGGCAACGGACATATAATGGACAGTAACTGATAGCCGTCAGTTATGTATTCACACGGAGTAAAATGGAGTGTATTTTGGAGTGTAATTTTACACGTGTAAAAAATTTACGCGTGTATTTTGGAGCGGTTTTTTTTACACGTGGCGTTTACGGAAGTGTAAACGCTCCAAAAAACGCTCCGTAAATGCCACGTGTAAAAAAAATGCTCCAAAATACGCGCGTAAATATTTTTACACGTGTAAAATTAAACTCCAAAATACACTCCATTTTACGCTGTGTGAATGCACGGGCTGTGTGTGTATCCAGTGCAGAGCTGTGTGTGTATCCAGTGCAGAGCTGTGTGTGTGTATCCAGTGCAGAGCTGTGTGTATTATCCAGTGCAGCGCTCTGTGTTATATCCAGTGCACAGCCGTGTGTGTTATATCCAGTGCAGAGCTGTGTGTGTATCCAGTGCAGAGCCTTGTGTGTGTTATCCAATGCAGAGCTGTGTGTGTGTATCTACTGCAGAGCTGTGTGTTCCAGTGCAGAGCTGTGTGTGTATCTAGTGCAGAGCTGTGTGTGTGTTATCCAGTGCAGAGCCTTGTGTGTGTTATCCAATGCAGAGCTGTGTGTGTGTGTGTGTGTGTGTGTGTGTGTGTGTATCTAGTGCAGAGCTGTGTGTGTTATCCAGGGCAGAGCTGTGTGTGTGTTATCCGGTGCAGAGCTGTGTGTGTGTATCTAGTGCAGAGCTGTGTGTTCCAGTGCAGAGCTGTGTGTGTATCTAGTGCAGAGCTGTGTGTGTATCTAGTGCAGAGCTGTGTGTGTGTTATCCAGTGCAGAGCCTTGTGTGTGTTACCCAATGCAGAGCTGTGTGTGTGTGTGTGTGTGTATCTAGTGCAGAGCTGTGTGTGTTATCCAGGGCAGAGCTGTGTGTGTATCCGGTGCAGAGCTGTGTGTGTATCCGGTGCAGAGCTGTGTGTGTATGCAGTGCAGAGCCTTGTGTGTGTATCCAGTGCAGAGCTGTGTGTGTATCCAGTGCAGAGCTGTGTGTGTATATCTAGTGCAGAGCTGTGTGTGTATCCGGTGCAGAGCTGTGTGTGTATGCAGTGCAGAGCCTTGTGTATGTATCCGGTGCAGAGCTGTGTGTGTATCCGGTGCAGAGCTGTGTGTGTATGCAGTGCAGAGCCTTGTGTGTGTATCCAGTGCAGAGCTGTGTGTGTGTATCCAGTGCAGAGCTGTGTGTGTATATCTAGTGCAGAGCTGTGTGTGTATGCAGTGCAGAGCCTTGTGTATGTATCCAGTGCAGAGCTGTGTGTGTTATGCAGTGCAGAGCTGTGTGTGTTATGCAGTGCAGAGCTGTGTGTGTTATGCAGTGCAGAGCCTTGTGTGTGTATGCAGTCCAGAGCCTTGTGTGTATCCAGTGCAGAGCCTTGTGTGTGTATCCAGTGCAGAGCTGTGTGTGTGTATCCAGTGCTGTGTGTGTATTCGGTGCAGAGCTGTGTGTGTGTATCCAGTGCAGAGCTGTGTGTGCATCCAGTGCAGAGCTGTGTGTATCCAGTGCAGAGCTGTGTGTGTATCCAGTGCAGAGCTGTGTGTGTATCCAGTGCAGAGCCTTGTGTGTATGCAGTGCAGAGCCTTGTGTATGTATCCAGTACAGAGCTGTGTGTGTATCCAGTGCAGAGCTGAGTGTGTTATCCAGTGCAGAGCTGTGTGTGTTATCCGGTGCAGAGCTAAGTGTGTGTATCCAGTGCAGAGCTATGTGTGTTATCCAGTGCAGAGCCGTGTGTGTTATCAAGTGCAGAGCAGTGTGTTATCCAGTGCAGAGCTGAGTGTGTTATCCAGTGCAGAGCTGAGTGTGTTATCCAGTGCAGAGCTGTGTGTGTTATCCGGTGCAGAGCTAAGTGTGTGTATCCAGTGCAGAGCTGTGTGTGTTATCCAGTGCAGAGCTGTGTGTGTTATGCAGTGCAGAGCCTTGTGTGTTATGCAGTGCAGAGCCTTGTGTGTTATGCAGTGCAGAGCCTTGTGTGTGTTATGCAGTGCAGAGCCTTGTGTGTTATGCAGTGCAGAGCCTTGTGTGTTATGTAGTGCAGAGCCGTGTGTGTGTATGCAGTGCAGAGCCTTGTGTGTTATGCAGTGCAGAGCCTTGTGTGTTATGCAGTGCAGAGCCTTGTGTGCTATGCAGTGCAGAGCCTTGTGTGTGTTATGCAGTGCAGAGCCTTGTGTGTTATATCCA
Source organism: Leptodactylus fuscus (assembly GCF_031893055.1). Classification (NCBI taxonomy): domain Eukaryota; kingdom Metazoa; phylum Chordata; class Amphibia; order Anura; family Leptodactylidae; genus Leptodactylus; species Leptodactylus fuscus. The sequence continues at coordinate 81,012,172 of NC_134274.1, read as the reverse complement.
GTGCAGAGCTGAGTGTGTGTATCCAGTGCAGAGTTGTGTGTGTTATCCAGTGCAGAGCTTTGTGTGTTATGCAGTGCAGAGCCTTGTGTGTGTTATGCAGTGCAGAGCCTTGTGTGTGTTATGCAGTGCAGAGCCTTGTGTGTTATGTAGTGCAGAGCCGTGTGTGTGTATGCAGTGCAGAGCCTTGTGTGTTATGTAGTGCAGAGCCGTGTGTGTGTATGCAGTGCAGAGCCTTGTGTGTTATGCAGTGCAGAGCCTTGTGTGCTATGCAGTGCAGAGCCTTGTGTGTGTTATGCAGTGCAGAGCCTTGTGTGTTATGCAGTGCAGAGCCTTGTGTGTTATGCAGTGCAGAGCCTTGTGTGTTATGTAGTGCAGAGCCGTGTGTGTGTATCCAGTGCAGAGTTGTGTGTGTTATCCAGTGCAGAGCTTTGTGTGTTATGCAGTGCAGAGCCTTGTGTGTGTTATGCAGTGCAGAGCCTTGTGTGTGTTATGCAGTGCAGAGCCTTGTGTGTTATGTAGTGCAGAGCCGTGTGTGTGTATGCAGTGCAGAGCCTTGTGTGTTATGTAGTGCAGAGCCGTGTGTGTGTATGCAGTGCAGAGCCTTGTGTGTTATGCAGTGCAGAGCCTTGTGTGCTATGCAGTGCAGAGCCTTGTGTGTGTTATGCAGTGCAGAGCCTTGTGTGTTATGCAGTGCAGAGCCTTGTGTGTTATGCAGTGCAGAGCCTTGTGTGTTATGTAGTGCAGAGCCGTGTGTGTGTATCCAGTGCAGAGTTGTGTGTGTTATCCAGTGCAGAGCTTTGTGTGTTATGCAGTGCAGAGCCTTGTGTGTGTTATGCAGTGCAGAGCCTTGTGTGTGTTATGCAGTGCAGAGCCTTGTGTGTTATGTAGTGCAGAGCCGTGTGTGTGTATGCAGTGCAGAGCCTTGTGTGTTATGTAGTGCAGAGCCGTGTGTGTGTATGCAGTGCAGAGCCTTGTGTGTTATGCAGTGCAGAGCCTTGTGTGCTATGCAGTGCAGAGCCTTGTGTGCTATGCAGTGCAGAGCCTTGTGTGTGTTATGCAGTGCAGAGCCTTGTGTGTGTTATGCAGTGCAGAGCCTTGTGTGTGTTATGCAGTGCAGAGCCTTGTGTGTTATGTAGTGCAGAGCCGTGTGTGTTATGTAGTGCAGAGCCGTGTGTGTGTATCCAGTGCAGAGTTGTGTGTGTTATCCAGTGCAGAGCTTTGTGTGTTATGCAGTGCAGAGCCTTGTGTGTGTTATGCAGTGCAGAGCCTTGTGTGTTATGCAGTGCAGAGCCTTGTGTGTTATGCAGTGCAGAGCCGTGTGTGTGTTATGCAGTGCAGAGCCTTGTGTGTTATGCAGTGCAGAGCCTTGTGTGTGTTATGCAGTGCAGAGCCTTGTGTGTGTTATGCAGTGCAGAGCCTTGTGTGTTATGCAGTGCAGAGCCTTGTGTGTTATGCAGTGCAGAGCCTTGTGTGTGTTATGCAGTGCAGAGCCTTGTGTGTTATGCAGTGCAGAGCCTTGTGTGTTATGCAGTGCAGAGCCGTGTGTGTGTATGCAGTGCAGAGCCTTGTGTGTTATGCAGTGCAGAGCCTTGTGTGTTATGCAGTGCAGAGCATTGTGTGTTATGCAGTGCAGAGCCTTGTGTGTGTTATGCAGTGCAGAGCCTTGTGTGTTATGCAGTGCAGAGCCTTGTGTGTGTTATGCAGTGCAGAGCCTTGTGTGCTATGCAGTGCAGAGCCTTGTGTGCTATGCAGTGCAGAGCCTTGTGTGTTATGCAGTGCAGAGCCTTGTGTGTGTTATGCAGTGCAGAGCCTTGTGTGTGTTATGCAGTGCAGAGCCGTGTGTGTTATGCAGTGCAGAGCCTTGTGTGTGTTATGCAGTGCAGAGCCGTGTGTGTTATGCAGTGCAGAGCCTTGTGTGTGTTATGCAGTGCAGAGCCTTGTGTGTGTTATGCAGTGCAGAGCCTTGTGTGCTATGCAGTGCAGAGCCTTGTGTGTGTTATGCAGTGCAGAGCCTTGTGTGTGTTATGCAGTGCAGAGCCTTGTGTGTGTTATGCAGTGCAGAGCCGTGTGTGTTATGCAGTGCAGAGCCTTGTGTGTGTTATGCAGTGCAGAGCCTTGTGTGTGTTATGCAGTGCAGAGCCTTGTGTGTGTTATGCAGTGCAGAGCCGTGTGTGTGTTATGCAGTGCAGAGCCTTGTGTGTGTTATGCAGTGCAGAGCCTTGTGTGTGTTATGCAGTGCAGAGCCTTGTGTGTTATGTAGTGCAGAGCCGTGTGTGTTATGTAGTGCAGAGCCGTGTGTGTGTATCCAGTGCAGAGTTGTGTGTGTTATCCAGTGCAGAGCTTTGTGTGTTATGCAGTGCAGAGCCTTGTGTGTGTTATGCAGTGCAGAGCCTTGTGTGTTATGCAGTGCAGAGCCTTGTGTGTTATGCAGTGCAGAGCCGTGTGTGTGTTATGCAGTGCAGAGCCTTGTGTGTTATGCAGTGCAGAGCCTTGTGTGTGTTATGCAGTGCAGAGCCTTGTGTGTGTTATGCAGTGCAGAGCCTTGTGTGTTATGCAGTGCAGAGCCTTGTGTGTTATGCAGTGCAGAGCCTTGTGTGTGTTATGCAGTGCAGAGCCTTGTGTGTTATGCAGTGCAGAGCCTTGTGTGTTATGCAGTGCAGAGCCGTGTGTGTGTATGCAGTGCAGAGCCTTGTGTGTTATGCAGTGCAGAGCCTTGTGTGTTATGCAGTGCAGAGCATTGTGTGTTATGCAGTGCAGAGCCTTGTGTGTGTTATGCAGTGCAGAGCCTTGTGTGTTATGCAGTGCAGAGCCTTGTGTGTGTTATGCAGTGCAGAGCCTTGTGTGCTATGCAGTGCAGAGCCTTGTGTGCTATGCAGTGCAGAGCCTTGTGTGTTATGCAGTGCAGAGCCTTGTGTGTGTTATGCAGTGCAGAGCCTTGTGTGTGTTATGCAGTGCAGAGCCGTGTGTGTTATGCAGTGCAGAGCCTTGTGTGTGTTATGCAGTGCAGAGCCGTGTGTGTTATGCAGTGCAGAGCCTTGTGTGTGTTATGCAGTGCAGAGCCTTGTGTGTGTTATGCAGTGCAGAGCCTTGTGTGCTATGCAGTGCAGAGCCTTGTGTGTGTTATGCAGTGCAGAGCCTTGTGTGTGTTATGCAGTGCAGAGCCGTGTGTGTTATGCAGTGCAGAGCCTTGTGTGTGTTATGCAGTGCAGAGCCTTGTGTGTGTTATGCAGTGCAGAGCCGTGTGTGTGTTATGCAGTGCAGAGCCTTGTGTGTGTTATGCAGTGCAGAGCCTTGTGTGTGTTATGCAGTGCAGAGCCGTGTGTATGTATCCTGTGCCTTCTCAACCTCACACACTACAGACACCTCTATAACCTCATACACACCCCCCTCAGCTCCAGCAGTCCAGCCTGATGCGTGACTCCGCCCACCGCTGTCAGTGATCACATGACCATGACGTCATCCCAGGTCCTTCAGCTCGGTGAGCTCGGTGACAACGAGGCTTGAAGCGCAGACAGGAAGTTTGTGCTAATCTGATTTCCGGTGTGTAAGAAGCTGAGAGGCTCCTCTGTGCTCCATTAGATGTCTCCTTCATCCCGGGCTGCCTGAGGACACAGGTGAGAGCCGCGCTGACCGCAGTGTAGTCGGGTAGTCGCCCCCTCTCTGCTGTACACACATAGACAGATAGTATATAGCTGCTGTCAGTATACGGGGTGAGGGCAGGCACAGGGGAGCATTACATCAGGGCTCGGGGCATACGGGGTATACTGCGCCTGCTGTTATGTCATGGAGATGGGGGTGAAGGGCTTATAGAGGGGGGACAGTCACTTAGTACGTATTGGGGACATATATATATATATATATATATATATATATATATATATATATATATATATATATATATGTGTCTGTAGTGTATATATATGTATGTGTCTGTACTCTAGTATATAATATATATATATATATATATATATATATATATATATATATATATTATTACATATGGCTGTAGTATATTATTACGTCTGTCTGGTTATTATTATGATACATATGGGTGTCTTATTATTATCCTCATTATACATCTGGGTATATAATAATACCTATGGATGTAATGTTATTATTACTATACATATGGGTGTCTGTATTATTATTATAGGTATAGATGTAATATTATCATTAGTAATAGGGATATATTAATAATACTATACATATGGATGTCTTATTATAAATGTGGTGCCTATATTTATTATTATACATATGGATATATAGTATTTTGTATATAATTACATAGGAGTGTGATTATCATTAGCAGTATTATCATTGGATGACCATAATACTATTACATATGAGTCATGATATTATTCAGTGTATATATCACTACATATGAGATTAGAATGAGGTTATATACACATGATATTCTATATATTATGATATTCTATATATTATATTATGTGCCGGTCCATTATGACTGTAAATTTACAGGTTAGTTGCAGAAATTTCTGCGACTTTTCAGTTCATCCACCATAATACCCACATTCAGATGAATTGAATGGATTTAGGTTTTTTTTCGATTTGTTATTTTTATGTATTTTTTGGTAAAGTGTAGTGTATGGTGATGATATGCTGTACACTCCAGATAGGGTTTTATACGTATACAGGTGTGAGAGGGGCATCCCGGTAAATTTGCTGTTATGATTGTGATATATAATTAGGGCTAGACAATTGTGGCCAAAAAAATGAATATTTAGATATTTTTTTTTGTAATTTTAATCTTGATTTTCTTGCTTTTGTTAAAAGTAAATAAAATAAAATTCAATGAGCTCGTCGGATGTATTCGGTGCAGCTTCCTTGTCCACCAGCTATTGACTGCAGGGATGCCTAATGCTTGGTTCACAGTAGCGGTCTAGTATCCAGCCTTTTATATATATATATATAATATATATATATATATATATATATATAATATATATATATATATATATATATATATATATATATATATATATATATATATATATATATATATATATATATATATATATATATATATATATATATATATATATATATATATATATTATATATATATATATATATATATATATTATATATATATATATATATATATATATATATATATATATATATATGTATTATAGTGAATGGGGGGTGATTTCACTTCTAGGCCCGGGTTACATCTGCATTCAGGACATTCCGTGCAAGCAGCACTTTTCTCTCCACATTTTTCGTGCGGAAACGACACCGACTCCATTATAGTCTATGTGGTCTGCCGCTTTCCTAAGGTAACCGCTTTGTGAACCAGGCCTTAAAAAATAAAAATAATTCTGACCGTGGCACCTGAGGGGATTAAGGGCCTGCAATCAGATATATCCCCATCATTATGGCATCCACTCAGCTCCTGGGGTAATGCTCCAGCATCGGTTGTACTATTATGGAGAATGTTGGGATTGAGAAACAGAATTTTCAGGAACCATTGGGCAGTATATTGTGTGAGTGATCAGGCCCTCTAGGGGATCTACAAATAAAAGTAGAAAAAAAAAATAATCACCTCTTTCCCTCGATTACATATAAAAATAGTCATATTTGAAACAGGTTTACCCATGTCTGAAAATCCCCAATATCTATAGAAAAAAAAAAAAAAAATATATATATATATATATATATATATATATATATATATATATATATATATAGATCACCTCACTCTGATTCCCCCCCCCCCTATCTGCTCAGTACATTGCATGGAATATTAAATGGTGCCATTACAAAGTACAATTTATCCTGCAAAACATAAGTCCTCCTATGATCAGAGAAGTACAGAAGATATGGCACTTGGAATGCAGACAGGAAAAACAGACACAAAAATATCCATGTTAGTAAGGAGTTAAATACAATGTCTGCGTCCGACGATAAGGTGGTGTATGGTATGGCCATACAATAAGAGATCCCAGCATTCTGAGTGGTTTGACATGTTGAGGAAAAATTCTGCAAATCTGATGTAAGATCTAGCATAGCTGTAGCACCAAGGCACAAAGGTGCCCATTGTCATTGTGTTACTGCCAAGCACAGGACGTTCAGAGAGTGCCCAGGAGTACATAGGGTGGGTAGGGAGTATTACCAGGGGTTATTTGTAGGTGCCGTATTAATATGAACACAATGGGGCAGGCCAGAGGGTGCTCCTGATTGTTGAGGAGGTATAGAGCTCCCTGGCGTAAGAGGTAAAGCTCTTCCTCCCAACGTCCCCAGTAGGCACAGCACGCCTCCTTCTGCAGACTATCACCCCAGGGATTAGTCCCAGCAGTGACAAGGCCTCCTCAATCACAGCAAGGCCACCAAAGAACTCCCCCTCATTAGGATGGGTCCACAACTGTCTCCATCAACCTGGAGCCAACTGGTAGGACCCGCTGCTGAGAACATGAGTTACATGGAGATCACACCTATGACCCACATCTGGGTCCATCAGAAGAACAGAAAAATACACTTAAATGGAACCTGAGGGTCCTCATATCTGGTGATTTCCACGCAGATGTGAGCCCAGCCTTACAGGCCCAACCAATCTTTATGCCAGCTTTTCCACCTGGGCCCTGACTGGGCAGCAAGAACCTCTCTAATGGGGATCATTCACCAATTCAGGCGTCCAGGAGCCTGCTGAACATTTATATAGAGCTCACTATGACAAAATATTGGTGAAGAAACTTTCTCTAACAGTAGAAGATGCCTCCATGGATGTATATGGAGAGGTTAGCCTGGCAAAAGCGGTGGTGCAGACTCAAACCGTCAAGACAGGGACGCAAAATATTCAGAACACTGGTTTATTCAGAAAAAAAAAAAAAACAGAAACAGGAAAATAAATAAACCTTCAGGCACAAAATGAGCAAAACAAAATACAGCCTTCACTTCAGGCAACAACAAAATAAAAACCTGCTCGTCTGAGCCACTAGCTAAACAGAACGGATAACCTGACTATACGTGTGGCTTACTTCCAGTCACATGAACAAAATAAGCACAACTTTATCTCACCGGACCCGGGGTTGCAAGACAAACCCATATACCTTCATTCATTCCAAGGATCTGCAGCCTTTCTCTGGCCCAGTAATGAGACCAGGATCTACACCTGGACTGAGGCCTGGACCACACATATGTCAGAAACCTGGGGCTGATATATCTGGACTTCAGCACTATATATATATATATATATATATATATATATATATATATATATATATATATACACACTGTCAGGGTCTGGGGTTGTTAGGTGTAGTGGCATAGACACACAAGTCCAGTTTCTTTAGTCCAAAACAAAGGTAAAGTTTATTTTCACTCAGAAAGGTAGTGCAGTAACAAAAGGAAACAATACAGAAATAAATCCCTGCCCGGCTAGGCACTAACTAACATAGAATAGGTTACCTCACCTAGAATAACAGAAATCCAAAAGCCAGTAGAATCATTCAGGACACAGCTCCAAAAATAGGACCTCTCTGTCAGCTCTCCAGCCAAGATCTGCCATTTGTTGCTGCTGGAGCTTCTTAAGCCTCCTTGACGAGGAGACTCTCTGCAGCTGAGTCGTTGCCGGAACATCCCCAAAGTGTGGACTGGACTGAAGGGGGTGGAATGACAGGTCCCAATACCAACCTACCTGCCATTCCGAAAAATGCAGCCCAATAACCGGAACTTTGAAATAACCCTCAGCAGACAATAGTTATCTACTGAGAAACATTCTTTCTGGAGTTGTCTCATCTCACCCCCCTGAGTAGTCTGTGTGAGATGTACACCCCCTCCATTACCCGACCGGCCATCGGCTTACACCCCCTCCATTACCCGACCGGCCATCGGCTTACACCCCCTCCATTACCCGACCGGCCATCGGCTTACACCCCCTCCATTACCCGACCGGCCATCGGCTTACACCCCCTCCATTACCTCACCGGCCATCAGCTTACACCCCCTCCATTACCCGACCGGCCATCGGCTTACACCCCCTCCATTACCCGACCGGCCATCGGCTTACACCCCCTCCATTACCCGACCGGCCATCGGCTTACACCCCCTCCATTACCCGACCGGCCATCGGCTTACACCCCCTCCATTACCCGACCGGCCATCGGCTTACACCCCCTCCATTACCTGGCCGGCCATCGGCTTACACCCCCTCCATTACCTCACCAGCCATCGGCTTACACCCCCTCCATTACCCGACCGGCCATCAGCTTAAACCCCCTCCATTACCCGACTGGCCATCGGCTTACACCCACTCCATTACCCGACCGGCCATCGGCTTACACCCCCTCCATTACCCGACCGGCCATCGGCTTACACCCCCTCCATTACCTGGCCGGCCATCGGCTTACACCCCCTCCATTACCTCACCAGCCATCGGCTTACACCCCCTCCATTACCCGACCGGCCATCAGCTTAAACCCCCTCCATTACCCGACTGGCCATCGGCTTACACCCCCTCCATTACCCGACCGGCCATCGGCTTACACCCCCTGCATTACCCGACCGGCCATCGGCTTACACCCCCTCCATTACCCGACCGGCCATCGGCTTACACCCCCTGCATTACCTGACTGGCCATCGGCTTGCAATATACACAACAAAAATGGCCAAAACTGCACTTCCCAGTGTGAACAGGTGCTCACTGCAAAGCATGGAGGGGAAACATTATGTTTTGGGGGTGTTTCTGGATTTCATTGTTGATATTCTCTTACTGTTAAACCTACCCTTAAAATTATAGACTGTTCATGTGTTTATCAGGGGGAAAACTTACAAAATCAGCTGGGGGTCAAATACTTATTTCCTTCAATGTGTAAACACACACACACACATACATATATATATATATATATATATATATATATATATATATATATATATATATATATATTATAATATGAAAATACCAAAAATTGCAGGACACTCCGCACACAGCACAAGGGCATGTGATAACCCTAAAGGGCAATACTAGTGTAAAAACACCTAACATGCATGTTAGGTATCTTTACACTAGTATTGCCCTTTCACGTGCCCTGCAATATTTGGTATTTTTATGTTATATTATTGCTCAGGGATCGCTGTCTTTAGCACTTTTTGGCACAAAATGAAAGTCCAATCCAGCCAAGTCTGGTGCAACGGGCCGCAACCAGTTTTATTTAAAGTTGTGCAGGAACAAAATACCGTATTTTTCGGACTATAAGGCGCACCTGTAAAAAAATGCCTGCTAAGGCATCTAGGTTCATATATAAGGCGCACTGGACTATAAGGCGCACCATATAGGGTGACACAGGGGACAGAAGCATCAGCAGCTCCAGGGGATGATGCGCTCCCAGCTCTCCAGTGTGAGACAGAAACTAGGCGGGGACACAACAGACTGCTGTGAAGAACACGTAAGGCAGCGAGGGGGCGTGACCAGCAGCCAACATGGCCGGACGCTGTCCTAACATCACGCCACAGAGTGCAGCAGTCACGGAGCGGTCACTTCGGCGCGGCGGAGAGACCAGCCACAGCATGACCGGGACCCAACCAGTTGTATTGGGGAAGAGACAGCTTCAAATTGAGTTTCTGCATCTTCCATTAGAGGTAGGACAGATCCATATATAAGGCGCACCTGACTATAAGGCGCACTTGCAATTTCTGAGAAAATTCTAGTATTTTATGTGCGCCTTATAGTCCGGAAAATACGGTAAATGCAATACAAAATAAAATCCTAACCGTCCGGCTTCGACCTACAACACAGGTATCCTAACTATGAGGGCTGGGCCTTCTGCACAGCTCCCTAAACACACAATACAGCAGTATTACTCATAAGTAGTTTCCCCAGGAGTAGACAGAGCCGTATACCTGTGGGCTGACTGCCCATTTATACACATACTTCTGGATAGCAAGGATTTAACCCCACATATTCCAAAACCTGGAGAGGCTGAATGGAGTAGAGACACCAATACTCCCTGCTCCAGCAGCCAGAGCTTTACCAGGGTTTTGGTAAGACCCACCAGCCAGGAGCGCAGCTCTGCTCAGCCGCACCCAGATTGTGTATGACAGGAACCTGGGAGAAATGTATATACTCCTTCTACCACTTTGTCCCTGGTCCTGTCACTGTATATATATATATATATATATATAATTTGTTTATATTTACACATTGAAGGAAACAAGTATTTGATATTTGATCCCCGGCTGATTTTGTAAGTTTGCCCCCTGATAAACACATGAACAGTCTATAATTTTCAGGGTGGGTTTAACAGTGAGAGATAGAATATAAAAAATGAAATCCAGAAACCCCCCCAAAACATAATGTTCCCCCTCCGTGCTTGGCAGTGGGGATGGAGTTCTTTCGGTCTTAGGCTCCATTCACACGGAGTAACGCCAGGCGTTTTTTGTGCTTATTTTGTGCTTATTTTTACGGCCGTAAAAAAGACGTTTCCATTGAGTTCTATAGTAAAATACGTCCGCAAAAAAACTGACGTATTTTTCTATAGAACTCAATGGAAACGTCTTTTTACAGCCGTAAAAATAAGCACAAAAAACGCCTGGCGTTACTCCGTGTGAATGGAGCCTTAAGCAGTATTTCTCTTCCTTCAAACTCAGTGAGTTGAGATAATGCCAAAGAGCCTAATTTTTGTCTCATCTGACTAATCTGGATGATTCTGAGAGTGATGGGGAGAAGGAGACAAAAATGGAGCTCTTTGGCATTATCTCAACTCGCTGTGTTTGGAGGAAGAGAAATACTGCCTAGGACCGAAAGAACTCCGTCCCCACTGCCAAGCATGGAGGGGGAACATTATGTTTTGGGGGTTTCTCTGCTAAGGGCACAGGACTACTTCACCGCATCAATGGGAGAATAGATGGCACCATGTACTGTAACATCCTGAGTGACGACCTCCTTCCCTCCACCAGGACATTAAAGATGGGTCATGGCCGGGTCTTCCAGGAGGACAATGACCCAAAACGCACAGCCAAGGCAATAAAGGAGCGGCTCAAAAAGATGGACATTAAGGCCATGGAGTGGCCTCGCCGGTCTCCAGGGCTTAGTCCCATAGAAAACGTATGTATGGTGCTGAAGCTCCGAGTTGCCAAGTGACAGCCCCAGTATCTTAATGATATAGAGATGATCTGCAGAGAGGAGCCGACCAAAGTATTCCTCCTAACATGTCCGACATGTGCGCAAACCTCATCATCAACTCCTAGAAACATCTGACCGCTGTGCGCGCCAACAAGGGAATTGCCACCAAGTATTACGCCTTGTTTGCCAGAGGGGTCACATACTTATTTCTCTGTGCAGATACATTTATAACATTTATGCAATGTTTTATGTTTGATATTCTATCTCTCTGGTAAAATTAACCTTACAAAATCAGCGAGGGGTCACATACTTATGTCCTTCACTGTGTATGTATCTCTGCATTGACCATTTATGTGTTATATATAGTTACTGGGTCGTCAGCCATCTTTCTTTCTAGTCTTCACACTATGATCTTATTTGCCTTGGCAGCAGCTGCCTGGTATTGGTAACTACTGATAAAGGGGTTATATGGGGCTTGTATAACAATGATCTGTCCTGAGGAAAGGGCATCAGCGGCGTCCAACACCCAGGAGGAGGGAGAGTAGGGGCCACAGTCACATGGTGCAGCAGCTGCTCTGTCCCATTCAATTCAACAGGGCTGAGCCTCTATTATATGTACAGCGCTCTGCTTGGTAGCTATTGAGCAGGCCACAGTGCTCACCTGAATGTTAAAGCGTCCTCACCCAACTGATCTGCAGGGGTCCCGGCCTTCAGACCCTACTGATCACATATGGATGACCTATATTATGTCACTAGGCTAAAGCTTCATGACAACCACAGACGGGGCAAGCGAATCACCGTCAAACCTGAACTACATGGTGCCCTGCCATGTCCCACTACCCGACCACATGGACAGACATTACCTGGGATGTCACACAGAAGCCGTCACTATTCTAGCTGACATATTAGTAGGAGATCCCAGAAGGTAATCGGTCAGATGACCAAGTCCCAACACTACAGTAGTATGGATCTGGGCTCTGTTCTTACCATTTTCTACCATATAGGAAAGTAGTCTGCTCTGCTTCTCGGGACTGGCAGACACAGGGACCAAAGGTGTCCCGTGCGGTATATAGTTTCTTGGTGGTTCTATCCTATTAATATTATAAATGTGAAAGTTTGGATGTTTGTGAGTTTGGATGTTTGTGGGTTTGTGTGTTCAGATGTTTGTTAGTCAATCACGCAAAAACCGCTCCACCGATTTGGCTGAAATTTTCCACAAACATAGTCCCTACACTTGATTGCGCAATAGGCTACTTTTCGTCACAATAGCGCACATACGTTTTTCCCAGGACCCCCACAAACCCCAAACTCACATCACCATCTCTGCAATCTCACACACTTTGGACCATAGAAAGCCACAAAATTCATATTGCCCTCTGCAGCCTCGCCCCTAACCCCACACAATCACATATACATATACTTTACCACTTTGCCCCTCACCTTAACGATACTCCAGGAGGCGCTCTATAACGCTCCGGAGCAGCCATGTTTGCCGACCCCCACCGCTCTGACAATCCGCGACACCGCCCACCCATGTCAATACCCCTAGGCGGTCTAATGAATGCAAAAAAAAAAGTTTAAAAAAAGTAAAAAAATATTAAAAACAAAAAAAAAAGGATTAAAAATTCAAATCACCCCCCTTTCCCTAGAACACATATAAAAGTAGTTAAAAACTGTGAAATACATACATGTTAGGTATCCCCACGTCCGAAATCGCCCGCTCTACAAAGCTATACAAATATTTTTCCTGTTCGGTAAACGCCGTAGCGGGAAAAAAGGTCAAAAGTGCCAAATCGCCGTTTTTTCACTCTTTTGATTCTGATAAAAATTTGAATAAAAAGTGATCAAAGCAATAACATTTCCCAAAAATGGTAGAACTAAAAAGTACACCCAGCCCCGCAAAAAAAGACGCCCTATACATCCCCGTACACGCACGTATAAAAAAGTTACGGCTGTCGGAATATGGCGACTTTTCAAAAAAAAAATTTTTTAACAGTTTTGGATTTGTTTTTAAGGGGTCAAAATGTAAATAAAACCATATAAGTTTGGTATCCCCGGAATCGTAACGAAACACAGAATACAGGGGACAGGTCATTTTGGTTGCACAGTGAACGCCATAAAACCGAAGCCCGTAAGAAAGTCGCAGAAATGCATTTTTTCTTCAAATCCACCCCATTCTGATTTTTTTCCTGCTTCCCAGTACATTATATAGAATAATTAATGGCGGCATCAGGAAGAAAAATTTGTCCCGCAAAAATTAAGAGCTGATATGGCTCTGGGAGCGGAGAAATAAAAAAGTTATGGGGTTTAGAAGGAGGGGAGTCAAAAACGAAAATCAAAAAATGCCATCGGCGGGAAAGGGTTAACTTCAAATACTTCTGTCCCAAAGTCACTATGTAAAGTTTCTCACAACACCGTATATATAGCAGCTCTAATACAAAGTAACTGCAACACAAAAGTCTCACGTATTCTCTGAATTACAGCAACAACAAGATACAAAGTTACATTTCATATCCCATACCTTATACACAGTACGGAAACCTTACCCGCGCCTGTATATACCCACTGCTACAATCACCGCAGACCAAGTCGCGGGTACCAGCTAGTATGGTATATGTTGCAGCCTTCAGATATTCCCAATGATACGGAATAACATAGATTGGTGGAGGTCTGACCGATCAGCAGAACCAAGTGATGGTAGAGCAGTGGTCAGACATCTTAGGTTCGGCTCCATTCATTTCAGTGGGATCGCCAACAGTGCTCGCATTGAAATGAATGGAGCCGTGCACGCGCAGCCTGACCTCCGCGCAACCACCAGAACGGGGCAAAACGTTCTCCGGCTCGTTGGGGCCCCAAACAATCCTCTATTCTGTGGATGGCATAGCTTGCTAAGATGACACAACTCCATTGAAAAGTGAGCTGTGAACACTTCATGTCTTATTGGTTACCCCAGAAGAAGGAATGGTCTCTCCGGCCATGTGTCTTTCAGAACGTACCAAGGAAACGGAGCAGAAACGGGTGTAAATCTTGCTGTGGCTCACAGTGAGGTTATATGACATGTCTGTTCATAGGTGGTTGTCTCCAAGAAGACTCGAGGTGCGTCCGGCAAACATCTTATGTGCCCTTTGATGATGGATAAGGACAGGGATCCTGTGACCACGAGGATATTAAAGCTCACCTTGGAAATCATCTATCTCCTGACTGGAGAGGTGAGGACATGATGTCATCGGCACGGTGATGTCACTACTCTAGAATCCTGAATCCTAGTGTCTGTACTGTATCTGTTTATAGGAATATACGCTGGTGAAGAAATTTGGAGAATATGTGTCCCTTAAGTCCATCATGGACCCTCAGCTCCCATCGTGGACACATGAGAGGAAGAACGATGAGAAGATCCTGGAGCTCGCCAATAAGATAATCCAGCTGCTGACTGGGGAGGTGAGCGCCGCCGCCGTGTCCATGTATACGCTCCATGTGTGGGCCGTATACCCCAGACTCAGTACATCATACAGTGAGCTCAGTATTATACTTCTACTAAGGGAGGGGTCTTGATGGTGATTTTTTAACTTTTTTGTGGCAGATTCCTATAAAATGTGAGGACATCTCGGTGAGCTTCACCATGGAGGAGTGGGAGTATGTAGAAGAACACAAGGACCGGTACAAAGACATCATGAGGGAGGACCCTCCGCCCATCCCATCTCCAGGTAGTCCTTGCTCCTTCCATTTGTAGTTAACCCCTTCAGGCCCGTGGTATTTTAGGTCTTTGGGACAGTGTCATTACAGGTTATTTTAGTTACCTATAACTTTATATTTCTGTTGCGGCGGGGTTGTTGTGACCAATACAGCTTTGACCTTCTTAGACACAAATTTTATGTTTTTGGTTTTTCACGTTTTCGTTTTCGATGGACACCATAGCCTTCATCCATGAATGTTAAAGGGGTTTCTTGTGGGGTGCATAGGTGAAGAGACTCCTGTAGGAATGTACATGTGGACATACCGTATTTTTCAGACTATAAGATGCACTTTTTTCCCCCAAATTTGGGGGGAAAAGAAGGGTGCGTCTTATAGTCCGAATGTCACTTGTAATAGAGAGGCGGATGCCGGCGAGGGATAGACGCCGGCACAGATGCCGGGGCCTGAGACATCGCTGCGCTCCTCTGCCCTTCATGAAGCCGTCAGGGGCGATGCTATTCCGCTCCTCCGTCCCCCGCCGCTGGCTTCATGCAGGGCAGGGGAGCGTAGCGATGTCTCAGGCCCCGGCACCGGTGCCGGCGTCCATCCCTCGCCGGCATCCGCCTCTCTATTACAGCGGATGCCGGGTCTGTATTGGCGGCCCCTTCTCCCCCGGGACCGGTCCCCACCGGCCCCATACCTGTAAAGTTGCAGGCCGACTCCTGCGCGGCGATATCGCAGGAGCCGACCTGTTCGGGTGACAGTCGGGAGCGTAATGAGGCTCCCAGGCCTGTCACTGCTGTATATTAGTATTGCGGCTGGGTCTATGACCAGCCGTAATACTAATACACAGAATGTCCCATAGACGGCAATACAGTTGTATTGCCGTCTATGGGACTTGCAATCAAGTGACTGCAGGTTCAAGCCCCCGGGGGGGAATAAAATAGTAAAAAAAAAAAAAAAAAAAAAAGCTTAAAAAAATATATAATAAAAAAATGAAATAAATAAAAGTTCTAAATCACCTCCTTTCCCTAGAATATATATAAAAGTAGAAAATCATATGTCAAACACATATACATTAGGTATCCCTGTGCCTGAAAATGCCCGGTCTACTAATAGTTTTCCTGTACGGTGAACGTCAAAATCACAAGTGCTAAACCGCTGGTTTTTTTTTCAATACAAGGTGATCTAAGCAATAGATATTCCCCAAAATGGTAGAACTAAAAAGTACTTCTGGCCCCGCAAAAAAAACCCCACTCTATGCGTCCCCGTACAGCTGCAGGGTCACCTGTCAATGTGGCCTTGCAGCTGTTGCAAAACTACAACTCCCATATATTTAACAATTTTTTGCTTCAAAATTTTTTCCCCTATTTTCCTCCTCTAATACCTGGTGTGTCTTATAGTCCAGTGAGTCTTATAGTCTGAAAAATACGGTACATCTAATGTAACTGAAGCAAGTCCTCCATTACTGCCTGCGGTCACTGTGCACCTTCCATAATTCTCCTTGTGGTTTTGTATCTCAGCAGAGGACACTGTGACACCTGCGGATACATCTGTGGCATCTAGAACAGATCTTCCATGCTCAAGTATCAATGATAAGGAGTTCCCTACCACGGAAGGTGAGACGTCATTGTACTAGACATGTAGACATAGGTGACTTGCAGGAAAGCTGCAGCATATTCACTATTATGTACGCACCAAATATACTCCAGGTATGAACTGATGAGGCAAAGCGGGTGCGTGGTATATGACGAGGCCTGCACCTTCTCATGAATCAATGTCCAGCGTATAAAATCCTGAACTTGAACAATCTCAGAATCTTTTGGACAAGTAATATCATCTGTTCACACGGCGGAATTTGTGTTCCGTGTGTGACCACTTCCACTGCATCGGCATCCAGTTGCATTCCGCTCCGGATTAGGCCCGAAGACTGGGCCTAATCGGGAGGGAGCCTCACGCCACAGACGCTGCAGCTGAGCCGGCTGCGGAATCCGTGGCAAGACAGGGCAGCTCGCTACTAGCTAGCAGAAAAAAGAAGTGAGCGGCTCCAATTGAAGTCAATGGAAGCCGTTTTTGTAGCTGGATTTTGAGGCGGATTCCGCGTCAAAATCCACTCCAAAAAACTCAGTGTGAACATATCCTAAGACGCCTGTTTTAAAGTAGTTTTGCCACCATAGAAACTGGTGGAACAATGTTGGGTAATGCCATCACTCTCCTATCGGTGTGCGTCCATTTGATGCACCTGACTAAGGACCAAGAAAGATCTACTACCCACTTCTTGTGGGCGGGGCCGGGGCGGGCCTGTGGGTGGGGTGGGCGTGTCTGTGGGCAGGGCTAGGCGCGCGGGCGGGGCGTGAGAGCAGGAGACAGCGGCGTTCTGTGGCTGCCCAGGGATCCCCGCTGTCTGCTTCTTCACAGCGCAGGCTGAGAGTCATCTACGGACACTGGCAGGCGGGGCTGCCTGCGCTGTGAACAAGCAGACAGCGGGGATCCCTGGCTGCATCCCGCGATCAACCCATACGTCCATTGCGATCGACCAGTAGATGTTTCTTTAGGGATTAAAAAAATATATGTTTTAAAAAAATCCCTTTTACAGGTCCCCGTGCATATCCAGATTTTGCCTCAGTGACACGTTGCGGTCCACGATGACATCACACAACTATGACGGCCACGATTACATTTCACACATCTTTATTTTTTTCATTGTATCAGCAGATGACTCGGGGAACACCAGTATCTCTGACGGATATGGGAGTCCTCTGTATTCACTGGATTGTACTGAGGAGGACTTTGAAATGTCTCAAGACAGCAATGAGAAATATGGCAGTATACTGTCTAACCAAGAAAATGGGGAAGACGGCACGATGGAGAAAGAGAGAGATGAAAGTGAGCGGATGTCACAGCAGAATAATGAAGACGAGAACTATGTCTCAGACGACAGTGGAGAAGACGACACAAGATCTCACGAATGGAAACTGGAAGCAGATTATATGTCCGAGGACTGTAAACAGGAAGTGGAGGAACTCACAAAGGACTGTAAACAGGAAGAGGAGGAGCTGACACAGGACTATGAGCGGGAAATAGAAGATCTCACCAAGGACTGTAAACAGGAAGCCAAGAAACTTAAGGACTGTAAATATGAAGAAGTGGGTGAACGGTATTATGAGGTAGGGGGGAATAAGGAGGACATTCCTTCCATAGCAAAATTCTGCCAACTTGTGGTATAGAATAATCTGGAAATATAGAAGCAGGAGACTGGTTCAAACCTTAGCCCCTTCCTGACATCCGCCACACTAGTACGGTGGATGGCGACTGCTATAGCCGCCGAGTCTCTGCTGTTTTATATTGCTGAGACCCGGTGATAATCACGGGCATTAACTAGAGATGAGCGAACACTGTTCGGATCAGCCGATCCGAATAGCACGCTCCCATAGAAATGAATGGAAGCACCTGGCATGTACGCTTTGCCGGCGGCCGGTCGCTTAACCCCCCGCGTGCCGGCCGCTTCCATTCATTTCTATGGGAGCGTGCTGTTCAGAATGGCTGTTCCGAACAGTGTTCGCTCATCTCTAGCATTAACCCCTCTGGCACCTTGGTCAAAGCTGACCAAGGCGCCATTTTACCGTGGATCGTTGCGATGACAGCCGGGAGCCTTGTGAAGGCTTTCAGTCCTGTCTTTCATTAACTTCTATTGCAGGATACTCTATGTAGCCTGCAATAGAAGAGCCGTTTTTGGGTTTTTTGGCAATGCATTATATATATATATATATATATATATATATATATATATATATATATATATATATATATTAAAAGTTCAAATCACCCCCTTTCCCTGGACCACATATAAAAGTAGTTAAATACTGTGAAACACCTACACATTAGGTATCCTTGTGTCTGAAATCGCTCGCTCTACAAATCTATAAAAATATTTTTCCCGTACAGTAAACGCTGTAGTGGGGAAAAAAAAAAAATCAAAAGTGCCAAACCTCTGTTTTTTCACTGTTTTGCCTCTGATAAAAATTTGAATAAAAAGTGATCAAAGCGAAAGCAATTCCCTAAAATGGTAGAACTAAAAAGTACACCCGGCCCCGCAAAAAAAAGACACCCTACGCATCCCCGTACACAGGCGTATAAAAAAGTTACGGTTGTCAGAATATGGCGACTTTTAGAAAAAATTTTTTGCATAGTTTTGGATTTAGGTTAAGGGGTTAAAATGTAAATAAAACCATATAAATTTGGTATCCCCGGAATCGTACCGAAACACAGAATACAGGGGACAGGTCATTTTGGCTGCACAGTGAATGCCGTAAAAGCAAAGCCCATAAGAAAGTCGCACAAACGCACTTTTTTTTTTCAAGTCCACCCCATTCTGAATTTTTTTCCTGCTTCCCAGTACATTATACAGAATAATTAATGGCGGCATCAGGAAGAAAAATTTGTTCCGTAAACATTAAATCCTCATATGACTTTGAAGCACTTTCAGCTCAGGAAAGACTAGGGGCTGAGGGAACCCTGCGGAACAGAGAGGTGAGGTAGATGAGTATACCCTCAGTCCTGGGAAGATTGTTGACTGTCTTGAATGCTTTCCACTTCTATATAATCTTGCTCACTGTAGAATGATTGACTTGTTAGGACGTTGCCTTATAACCCTTCCCAGAATCATAAGCAACAATAATTGTTTCTCTAAAATCATTGCTTATGTCTTTCCTCCTCGGCATTGTGTTGACACAAGCCTGAATTCTCCAGACCAGCAAACTGCCAAAACTTGTTCTGATCTAGATAGAGGTGGCCACACTTGCTGAGGGTTGATGTCATTTGTTGGGTTGGGTGGAATAGCTTCCCTTGATATATTCATCATTGTGGCCTTCATAACCTCTGCACCACTGCATATACCTTCAAATTTTTTAGTTATACCATTGGTTTAATGGCAGCCAGGTTTTCCGCTGAGGGTCTATCCTATTGGGCATGGGAGGGAGCACTGAAGCATTTAACCGTCCTCCATTTTTATGCCCCTTTAGAAAGACTTGTTAAAGCAAGTGAAAATTGAGGTGGTGTCAGATGATGATTGGGAGGATGAGACGGCTTGGTGGGGCGAGCAGGAAAGAGACATCTTTACGGAGGATAATCCCGATAACCCCAGTCCAGGTGAGTACCACGTGTTATGGAATAAGTCGCTGTTGATGTAGGAGAGGGTCAAGAGCAGACGGTGTATGGGTTTAGTAATAACGAGGCTCTAGCACCTAAAGGGGTCGTTCACGTTGTGGAAAAAGTAAAACAGGTTGCCTCTCTGACAGCCTCATGTATCTGGCATGTGACTACGACAGTGGTCACTGCCCTATTACTGACATGATGGCCCCCATCTCTGAGCTACTGTCTATGTCTTCCTGTGTCGTGACTACCATTACTGTATATGACGATGTGGCCAGGCTCCTGTCTCAGTCATATATGTGCTTGTACATGGAGGCGCCTATTGTAATATTGCAGGATCACGCTACTAATGGCTTTTCTTCCTCTTTTCTTTTATAATACAGAGGTATCAGTTAGAATGGCTGCCGAGCAGTGCCCGCGTCCATTGTATACCCATTGTAACAAAGGAGATGGCAGTGCCTCTCGAGATTACCAGGTAAACCATAAATGCAGTGCGTATCTCAATACTGTCTGTAGTGATAGACCGCGCGCCATGACTGAGGGTCTATCTGTCCTCCCACAAACAACTCATTTTACCAGGGAAGTCGCTGTCCGTAATTCTTCTATAGTATATCATGTGGCTGTTCACATGATAAGAACAGTCCATCAGTATAACAATCCCTTTAAGTAGATGTAAGTATGTGGAAGAGGGAGAAGACCTTCTCTGTTGGTTTAGGGACGACCATATTGGAGACACCGACTTCATGTGTTGTCTGTACAGCCACGGCCAAAAGTTTTGAGACGGACACAAATTTTGTATTTCGCAACGTTTTCTGCTATCAGATGCTCTACAAGTACAAGCATCCTCGTGATGTTTCTTCAGGTTGATGGAGTCTCTTGTCTGAAGGCATTAGCGATATCCAAGTGGTTGAGTGAACAAAACATTGACATTTTGAGTCCCTGTGACAAGAACCTCCCCAGATCTCAATCCCACAATCCTCAAAAAGCAGGACAAACTAAAACTGAAAGAAATTGTGACAACCCCCAAGCAAACGTTAGACAAGAATGGGTTGTCCGTTGTCAGGATTTGGCGCAGAAGCTGATATTCAGCACCCCAGGAGCCAACGGTAGAAGTCTTAAAAATAGGGTTTAGCCCTGTGAGTATAAAAACTTCTGAAATGTTTAGTCTCAAAACTGATAATGTATACTGTACAAAAGCTTGTGCGTGCTTCATTGCAAATGCAGTGAATGGGAGATAGCGATAGCCCATAAATATATGATGGATTATGGCCAACACCCAGCCCACAGACTGGTCATCTGTACAGTACATAGTAGGGATGAGCGAGTACTGTTTGGATCAGCCGATCCAAACAGCATGCACGCATTGAAATGAATGGACGTAGCCGCACGTGGGGGGTTAAGCGGCCGGCCGGCGTCAAAGCAGAAGTACCAGGTGCTTCCATTCATTTCAATGCCTATGTTCGGCTGATCCGAACAGTACTCGCTCATTTCTAGTACATAGTATGGAGCCAGAAGCATAAAGCTCCGACAGTTGTCTAGCGCCCGGGACCTTCACTGCAGCTCAGCTCTCATTGATGTCAGTGGAAGCCGAGGTACAGTGAAGTTACCAGAGCTTTCTTCTCCGGCCCTATACTGTGCACTGGACAGCTGCTCTGTAAAGACGCTCAGTCCGAGGGCCAGGTGTTGGCCCCCAATCCCAAAGATAGGCCATAAATAAAATAAAATGAACCCAGACAACCCCTACTCTCAAATAACAATGAGATGACTCTTGTTTTGTATAACTCTATTTAGTCCTTAATTCTCTTGACATTTCTATTGCTTTGTCTTTCTGGACAGCCGACTGTTCCGCCAGGAGAAAGGGCAAGTAAAAGCAACCCCCAAGCTCTGCTGAATAGTCACACTGATAACGGCTCAGCAACACTAAACAATAGTCATGCAAAAAAAAGTGCTAGAACTTTCCCTCCTGTCCCCCAGTTCAGTACACCTGCTGCTCCAGATCACGTCCAGTCCGGACAGCAGCAAAAAAATATAAACACTGCCCGCAAAACTACCTCGGACATACAGACACTACAGAACTTCATGAGCGAAATGAACGAAAATAGGAAAGTCGAAGAAATACCTCACACGGAGCTGGACACCCTGCTGTCCAAATTTATCCTGCTGGTGAAACGTAAAGACGGCAACGAGTACGAGCCCCACACCCTCCGATGCATGGTCGGAAGCATCGATCGCTACTTGAAGGAACACAGCTACCACCACACAATCATTTATGGGAACAGCAAAGATTTCCCACTCACCAAACAGTCTCTAAATGCAAAAATCAAGTTTCTCAAAAAAGTTGCCGAAAGCAATCCCCCGATCAGACAGGAGGCGCTCACCGATGATGACATCGAAAATCTCTACAAAACCGGGACCCTCTCCTTAGACAATCCCACCAGTTTACTCAACTTGGTATTCTTCAACAACGGTATCCACTTTGCGTTACGGACAAATGAGCAGTACAGCCTCCAGTGGGGCGCCATCAAGCTAAAAATCGATCCAAGGGGGAATCAATACTTAGAATATAAAGATTGTCAAACTGAAACGCTAGAGAATCGCAAGAACGCAAGGCAGATGAAGCCCAGGATATACGCCACACCACACACGCCTGACCGAGACCCAATAACGGCGTACTTAAAATATCAAAGCTTCCGGCCTAGCGGCATGATGGCGCCAGATTCTCCATTTTATTTGGCACCGAATGTGAACTACAATCCAGCGTTCTCTGAATGGTACCGGTCGACCAAAATAGGGATACAAAAGATTCGAGCCATGATGACAACGATGAAGATACGCGCCTCGCTGCCGGAATCCAAAAGGAAAGTTAGCTACATAACAAAAAGGAGACTATTCGAAAGGCTGCCGCAGCACATGCTGACCGCCTCCGGGACCATGGTGCCGGCCATGCACCCAAACAACTTACAGAGCTTTAACAACAAGTCAGCTGTCATGGAGGTGAAGCAACATAAGCCCGCCATCATGATGAATAATTTACACCACACCGCCATGGCACGCCCATCACAGGAACAACTCCCCACTACGAGCGGCATCCAAGCCCACCCGTCCACTAGCAGATATGGCGAATTACCTCTCCATAAAAGAAGCTTCTTATCCACGGAGTTCGCCCAACAACGTAACTCCAACATGTATCTAAACAACTACCGGTACCTGACCTCCGAGGAACCGGCCAAAAAACGCAAGTCCATGTATGACTTTAAGAAAGAATAAGGTCCCTGACGTTGTACCGCGCAACCTCTGGGAAACCCAGAAACCTCGGAAGGAACTTTTTGATAAAGTTGTCACCTGACCTACGTTGACCTTTCTACTTTAGTCTTACTTACATGTTTTTATCTTAACTTTCTTTAAGCTATATTTATTAAACTTTTTAACTTAGTTGTTCAATGCTTATTTAAAAGAAATTTACTTATTTCTACAAAATTCTCTGAGTGTTTTTTTATCCTACAAAGACGTTTCTTCGTTTTTTTTCTCCGTTGTAATGAGAGATCATCAAAGAAAATGAAGACTCAATTTTTTAATTTTTTTTTTTATTGAGACCTGAGACGTCCTCATTTAGTAGCAACAGGCTGTATCTGATGTTCGGGGTTGGCCATGACGTGCGCAGCCTTGTTACACTTTTATAGAGGTTCTCCACAAGAACAGGACAAATTACAGGGAGTCTGTCAACTCCCCAGCCACGGAAAACCATTGACCTAGTACTGTACAGATTATGAATACATGTCCTGTTGTAACTTGTTGAAATGTTGACGATCCCCAGGATGTGTGTAAAAAGATATTTTAACTGATATGTAAATGAGGCTCACAGAGCACAGGCGGCATTGTCTTCAATTCCTGAGCACAGCTGCGTCACCACTAAACACACCTATCCAGTCTTTTGGTTCGGTCCCCTGGGAAGTGGAAGATCTGTATCACCCAGCCTGGCATTAGTGAGCACCGGCGAAATCCTGCGCATGCGCAGTACACTCTGTAGTCTTGGATGTGCCCTGGTTAGGGTTCACGATCGTGTTCGGAAAAGATCGGATTCCGATCGGCGATCGAGAAAATTTCACGAACGCCATCGGAATTCCGAACACGATCTTTTTATGTGGGATCGAGATCGGTGATCTTTTCCCACAATGCGTTGCTTAGCCTTCACACTGAGTATACGCTGTATATTCAGTGTGAAGGCTCCACTGCAGTTCCATAGGAATGAATGGAAGCAGCTGACACACAGCCTTAACCCCCTGTGTGCCGGCTGCCTCCATTCATTCGAACGGGAGTCTAAACTAACATCTCTAGCAGCTACTTACCTCTAAAGATGGCTGCTCCGGTGCCCTCCTTCTTCTTGCCTCGCTGCCCCGCCTCCCAGGTTAGTGTTTAAAGCGCTAGGTAGGCGGGGCTTGTGGCTTAGGAGAGTGTGGGCGGGTACAGGGCGGGGAGACGTGACATCTCCCCTCCTAGTACCCACCCACACTCTCCTAACCTGGCAGGGAGAGAGCAGCGAAGGAAGAAAAGCAGCGTGGAGCAGCAGCGAGGCGAAGAATGAAGGCATGGGGCACCGGAGCAGCCATCTCTGGAGGTAAGTGGACACCAAGGGGGATTAAGTAGCCAGAGGATTAAAAAAAAATCCTCTGTCTACTTTAGTGATTCACTACACAGATTCCATGCTGTATAATGAATAGGATTGCTTTTAAAATCCGATCTCCGATTAATAAAAAAATCCCATTGACTTACTTGCATTGGGATCGAGATCGGGTTTGAATGAAAAATGATCGGAAATCGGATTTTAAAATCGATCCTGAAAACTCAAGATCGGCTCACCCTAGTCCTGGTATCCTACGCATGTATCGCCTGCAAGTTCCGCCCTCACACTGAAGCCTCCTCTTCTCTGGAAGGCAGCACAAGCAAAGTACACATGGACATGTCCTGACCAACAAAAGTGTATTGCGAATGCGTGGGATTTCGGCAGTGCTCACTGTCATCAGGCTGGATAATGAGAATCTTCCACTGCGCAGGGGGCTGAGCAAGAAGACTAAATAGGAGTGTTCTCAGGGATTGAAGATCCCGCCCTCTGTGCTCCGTAAACCTAATTTACATATCGGTTATAGCTGCTTTTTACGCGTCCCCGAGAGACATGTACATGTATTCATGTTCTGTAGTATACCAATGGATTATAGTGGCTGGGGGAGGTGATAAACATAAGAATAAAATAAAAGTAGGACACGTCCATGCAAAGTAGGGGGGAGGAAGTTGTGGCAGATTTTTGTGATTATCTTCTTTCTAAGGGCATATACCTAAAACACAGCACAAGTAATAATACAAATATAAAGTATCTTTATGAATTAAATACATAGAAATGTAGATAGAAGCGATACACGAGGGACAAGGAAAACCGCCACATAAAGGGGTTATATAGGATGTCTATCGCTATAACCCTCCGAGACATGTAATAAATACACTGATAATCTAACACACAGTATATGTATGGATAATGTGCATATAAGTCCATACATATAGTAAGAAGCGGAGAGAAAGCAATATGTATAACCCTATACAGACCATAAAGGATGAATGCGCCCCAATGCGTGTTTCGTCAACATGTCTGTGCACATTGTCACTGTGTCTCAGGTGAGGGTGGTATGTCCCAGGTGGTTGCAGTGTATCTCAGGTGGGGGGGCGGTGTCTCTCAGGTAGGGTCGGTATGTCTCAGGTGGTTGCAGTGTGTCTCAGGTGAGGGTGGTATGTCTCAGGTGGGGGGGCGGTGTCTCTCGTAGGGTCGGTATGTCTCAGGTGGTTGCAGTGTGCCTCAGGTGAGGGTGGTATGTCTCAGGTGGGGGGGCGGTGTCTCTCAGGTAGGGTCGGTATGTCTCAGGTGGTTGCAGTGTGTCTCAGGTGAGGGTGGTATGTCTCAGGTGGGTGCAGTGTGTCTCAGGTGAGTGGGTGGTATGTCCCAAGTAGGGGCAGTATGTCTCAGGTGAGGGCGGTATGTTTCAGGTGGTTGCAGTGTGTCTCAGGTGGGGGGGCGGTATATCTCAGGTAGGGTCAGTATGTCTCAGGTCAGGGCGGTATGTCTGAGGTGGATGCAGTGTGTCTCAGGTGGTTGCCGTGTGTCTCAGGTGGGGGGTATGTCTCAGGTAGGGTCGGTATGTCTCAGATGGTTGCAGTGTGTCTCAGGTGGGTGCAGTGTGTCTCAGGTGGGTGCAGTGTATCTCAGGTGGGGGGGCGGTATGTCTCAGGTGAGTGGGCGGTATGTCTCAGGTGAGGGCGGTATGTTTCAGGTGGTTGCAGTGTGTCTCAGGTGGGGGGGCGGTATGTTTCAGGTGGGTGCAGTGTGGCTCAGGTGAGGGCGGTATGTCTCAGGTGGTTGCAGTGTGTCTCAGGTGGGGGGGTGGTATGTCTCAGGTGGGTGCAGTGTGTCTCAGATGGGGGGCGGTATGTCCCAGGTGGGGGTTGTATGTCTTAGGTGAGGGTGGTATGTCTCAGGTGGGTGCAGTGTGGCTCAGGTGAGGGCGGTATGTCTCAGGTGGGTGCAGTGTGGCTCAGGTGAGGGCGGTATGTCTCAGGTGGATGCAGTGTGTCTCAGGTGAGGGTGGTATGTCTCAGGTGGGTGCAGTGTGTCTCAGATGGGGGGCGGTATGTCCCAGGTGGGGGTTGTATGTCTTAGGTGAGGGTGGTATGTCTCTGTTGGTTGCAGTGTATCTCAGGTGGGGGGGTGGTATGTTTCAGGTGGGGGGGCAGTATGTCTCTGGTAGGGTCAGTATGTCTCAGGGGGGGGGGGGGGTCTCAGGTGAGGGCGGTATGTCTCAGGTGGGTGCAGTGTGTCTCAGGTGAGTGGGCGGTATGTCCCAAGTAGGGGCAGTATGTCTCAGGTGAGGGCGGTATGTTTCAGGTGGTTGCAGTGTGTCTCAGGTGGGGGGGGCGGTATATCTCAGGTAGGGTCAGTTTGTCTCAGGTCAGGGCGGTATGTCTGAGGTGGATGCAGTGTGTCTCAGGTGGTTGCCGTGTGTCTCAGGTGGGGGGGTATGTCTCAGGTAGGGTCGGTATGTCTCAGGTGGTTGCAGTGTGTCTCAGGTGAGGGTGCTATGTCTCAGGTGGGTGCAGTGTGTCTCAGGTGAGTGGGCGGTATGTCCCAAGTAGGGGCAGTATGTCTCAGGTGAGGGCGGTATGTTTCAGGTGGTTGCAGTGTGTCTCAGGTGGGGGGGCGGTATGTTTCAGGTGGGTGCAGTGTGGCTCAGGTGAGGGTGGTATGTCTCAGGTGGATGCAGTGTGTCTCAGGTGAGGGTGGTATGTCTCAGGTGGGTGCAGTGTGTCTCAGATGGGGGGCGGTATGTCCCAGGTGGGGGTTGTATGTCTTAGGTGAGGGTGGTATGTCTCAGGTGGGTGCAGTGTGTCTCTGTTGGTTGCAGTGTATCTCAGGTGGGGGGTCGGTATGTTTCAGGTGGGGGGGCAGTATGTCTCTGGTAGGGTCAGTATGTCTCAGGTGGGCAGGGTGTGTCTCAGGTGAGGGCGGTATGTCTCAGGTGGGTGCAGTGTGTCTCAGGTGAGTGGGCGGTATGTCCCAAGTAGGGGCAGTATGTCTCAGGTGAGGGCGGTATGTTTCAGGTGGTTGCAGTGTGTTTCAGGTGGGGGGGGCGGTATATATCAGGTAGGGTCAGTATGTCTCAGGTCAGGGCGGTATGTCTGAGGTGGATGCAGTGTGTCTCAGGTGGTTGCCGTGTGTATCAGGTGGGGGGGTATGTCTTAGGTAGGGTCGGTATGTCTCAGGTGGTTGCAGTGTGTCTCAGGTGGGTGCAGTGTGTCTCAGGTGGGTGCAGTCTATCTCAGGTGGGGGGGTGGTATGTCTCAGGTGAGTGGGCGGTATGTCACAAGTAGGGGCAGTATGTCTCAGGTGAGGGCGGTATGTTTCAGGTGGGTGCAGTGTGTCTCAGGTGAGGGCGGTATGTTTCAGGTTGTTGCAGTGTGTCTCAGGTGGGGGGCGGTATGTTTCAGGTGGGTGCAGTGTGTCTCAGGTGAGTGCGGTATGTCTCAGGTGGGTGCTTTGTGTCTCAGGTGAGGGCGGTATGTCTCAGGTGGGTGCAGTGTGGCTCAGGTGAGGGTGGTATGTCTCAGGTGGATGCAGTGTGTCTCAGGTGGTTGCAGTGTATCTCAGGTGAGGGTGGTATGTCTCAGGTGCGTGCAGTGTGTCTCAGGTGGGGGGGCGGTATGTCTCAGGTGGGTGCAGTGTGTCTCAGGTGAGGGCGGTATGTCTCAGGTGGGCGCAGCGTGTCTCAGGTGGTGGGGCGGTATGTCTCAGGTGGTTGCAGTGTGTCTCAGGTGAGGGTGGTATGTCTCAGGTGAGGGTGGTATGTCTCAGGTGGATGCAGTGTGTCTCAGGTGAGGGTGGTATGTCTCAGGTGGGTGCAGTGTGTCTCAGATGGGGGGCGGTATGTCCCAGGTGGGGGTTGTATGTCTTAGGTGAGGGTGGTATGTCTCAGGTGGGTGCAGTGTGTCTCTGTTGGTTGCAGTGTATCTCAGGTGGGGGGGCGGTATGTTTCAGGTGGGGGGGCAGTATGTCTCTGGTAGGGTCAGTATGTCTCAGGTGGGCGGGGTGTGTCTCAGGTGAGGGCGGTATGTCTCAGGTGGGTGCAGTGTGTCTCAGGTGAGTGGGCGGTATGTCCCAAGTAGGGGCAGTATGTCTCAGGTGAGGGCGGTATGTTTCAGGTGGTTGCAGTGTGTCTCAGGTGGGGGGGGCGGTATATCTCAGGTAGGGTCAGTATGTCTCAGGTCAGGGCGGTATGTCTGAGGTGGATGCAGTGTGTCTCAGGTGGTTGCCGTGTGTATCAGGTGGGGGGGTATGTCTTAGGTAGGGTCGGTATGTCTCAGGTGGTTGCAGTGTGTCTCAGGTGGGTGCAGTGTGTCTCAGGTGGGTGCAGTCTATCTCAGGTGGGGGGGTGGTATGTCTCAGGTGAGTGGGCGGTATGTCACAAGTAGGGGCAGTATGTCTCAGGTGAGGGCGGTATGTTTCAGGTGGGTGCAGTGTGTCTCAGGTGAGGGCGGTATGTTTCAGGTTGTTGCAGTGTGTCTCAGGTGGGGGGGCGGTATGTTTCAGGTGGGTGCAGTGTGTCTCAGGTGAGTGCGGTATGTCTCAGGTGGGTGCTTTGTGTCTCAGGTGAGGGCGGTATGTCTCAGGTGGGTGCAGTGTGGCTCAGGTGAGGGTGGTATGTCTCAGGTGGATGCAGTGTGTCTCAGGTGGATGCAGTGTGTCTCAGGTGGTTGCAGTGTATCTCAGGTGAGGGTGGTATGTCTCAGGTGCGTGCAGTGTGTCTCAGGTGGGGGGGCGGTATGTCTCAGGTGGGTGCAGTGTGTCTCAGGTGAGGGCGGTATGTCTCAGGTGGGCGCAGCGTGTCTCAGGTGGTGGGGCGGTATGTCTCAGGTGGTTGCAGTGTGTCTCAGGTGAGGGTGGTATGTCTCAGGTGGTTGCAGCGTGTCTCAGGTGGTTGCAGTGTGTCTCAGGTGGTTGCAGCGTGTCTCAGGTGAGGGCGGTATGTCTCAGGTGGGTGCGGCGTGTCTCAGGTGAGGGCGGTATGTCTCAGGTGGGGGGGCGGTATGTCTCAGGTGGATGCAGCATGTCTCAGGTGAGGGCGGTATGTCTCAGGTGGGTGCGGCGTGTCTCAGGTGAGGGCGGTATGTCTCAGGTGGGGGGGCGGTATGTCTCAGGTGGATGCAGCATGTCTCAGGTGAGGGCGGTATGTCTCAGGTGGATGCAGCATGTCTCAGGTGAGGGCGGTATGTCTCAGGTGGGTGCGGCGTGTCTCAGGTGAGGACGGTATGTCTCAGGTGGGTGCGGCGTGTCTCAGGTGAGGGCGGTATGTCTCAGGTGGGTGCGGCGTGTCTCAGGTGAGGGCGGTATGTCTCAGGTGGGTGCAGCGTGTCTCAGGTGGGGGGGCGGTATGTCTCAGGTGAGGGCGGTATGTCTCAGGTGGGTGCAGCGTGTCTCAGGTGGCTTCAGTGTATCTCAGGTGGGGGGGCGGTATGTCTCAGGTGGGTGCAGCGTGTCTCAGGTGGGTGCGGCGTGTCTCAGGTGGGTGCGGCGTGTCTCAGGTGAGGACGGTATGTCTCAGGTGGGTGCGGCGTGTCTCAGGTGAGGGCGGTATGTCTCAGGTGGGTGCGGCGTGTCTCAGGTGAGGGCGGTATGTCTCAGGTGGGTGCAGCGTGTCTCAGGTGGGGGGGCGGTATGTCTCAGGTGGGTGCGGCGTGTCTCAGGTGGGTGCGGCGTGTCTCAGGTGGGTGCGGCGTGTCTCAGGTGGGTGCGGCGTGTCTCAGGTGGGTGCGGCGTGTCTCAGGTGGGTGCGGCGTGTCTCAGGTGGGTGCGGCGTGTCTCAGGTGAGGAGAAGCTGTCAGCTCCCACCTTCACCATTCACCCCTTTTTGGAAGTAGGGGCGCACACGGACGTTACACTGTATGGGGACTACTGGTGGATATGAGACTGTGTGTGAGGCCATAGGTGGGCCATTATACTATGTGGAAGGACAAGGTGGCCCATTATAAAGTGCTGGAGTCACAAGGGCACAGCTGGAAGGTTGGCAATACGAGAAGAGATCCTTTCTGTAGCTGATATGACAAGAGGACGAGCTTTCTATTGTCACAGACTAGAAACCTAAATCTATAAATCTGCTCCAGAAACATGGCCGCCGCCACAGGCAGTACAGTACTACAGAAAAATGGCCGCCGCCACAGGCAGTACAGTACTACAGAAAAATGGCCGCCGCCACAGGCAGTACAGCACTACAGAAAAATGGCCGCCACCTGTCTCCTCTGGTGGATTGTGAGCAGCGCTCGGCGGAGGGACTAACACCGGACAACAAGGCACATGCGTGGCAGAGCGGAGGAATACAACACCGGCGGACCGGCTACTTCCGGTGAGTGCTCCGTGTATTGTGTCCCTTGTGCTCGGAGTCTCCTTATACCTTCTCCATTACATCCTGTCTGCTGGAGCTGAGGGGTGTATGGCGGCTCCTCACACTGTCTGATTGTAGGTGTCTCTGCTCCATATACAGGCCGCCTCTGCTGCCCCCTATAGACCAGAGGCCTCTGCACTACCCTGTATATACCAGACACCCTTATTATATCCTCCTCTTATACAGGATGTCCCCCTGTCCACTGATATATACAGGGAGTCTATAGTACTACTATATACAGGTCCTATAAATAGAGCAGCTCCATCGTCACCTGTATATAACATTCCCTCTGTTCGTCTATACATAGGACTCCAATATCATCCCCTGTAAATAGGACGGCTCCATTGTTACCTGTGTATAATGTTCCCTCTGTCCTCCTATATACAGGACTCCTCTGCTGTCATCCCCTATAAATAGCACAGCCTCACCATCTCCTGTATATAGCGTTCCCTCTCTCCCCCTATATACAGGACTCCTCTTCTGTCATCCCCAATAAATAGGACGGCTCCATTGTTACCTGTATATAGCATTCCCTCTCTCCCCCTATATACAGGACTCCTCTTCTGTCATCCCCAATAAATAGGACGGCTCCATTGTTACCTGTATATAGCGTTCCCTCTGTCCCCTATATACAGTAAACCTCTGCTGTCATCCCCTATAAATAGCACGGCTTCACCATCTCCTGTATATAGCGTTCCCTCTGTCCCCTATATACAGGACTCCTCTGCTGTCATCTCCTATAAATAGGACGGCTCCATTGTTACCTGTGTATAATGTTCCCTCTCTCCCCCTATATACAGGACTCCTCTGCTGTCATCTCCTATAAATAGGACGGCTCCATTGTTACCTGTGTATAACGTTCCCTCTGTCCCCTATATACAGGACTCCTCTGCTGTCATCTCCTATAAATAGGACGGCTCCATTGTTACCTGTGTATAATGTTCCCTCTCTCCCCCTATATACAGGACTCCTCTGCTGTCATCTCCTATAAATAGGACGGCTCCATTGTTACCTGTGTATAATGTTCCCTCTCTCCCCCTATATACAGGACTCCTCTTCTGTCATCCCCAATAAATAGGACGGCTCCATTGTTACCTGTGTATAATGTTCCCTCTCTCCCCCTATATACAGGACTCCTCTGCTGTCATCCCCTATAAATAGCACAGCCTCACCATCTCCTGTATATAGCGTTCCCTCTGTCCCCTATATACAGGACTCCTCTGCTGTCATCTCCTATAAATAGGACGGCTCCATTGTTACCTGTGTATAATGTTCCCTCTCTCCCCCTATATACAGGACTCCTCTTCTGTCATCCCCAATAAATAGGACGGCTCCATTGTTACCTGTATATAGCGTTCCCTCTGTCCCCTATATACAGGACTCCTCTTCTGTCATCCCCAATAAATAGGACGGCTCCATTGTTACCTGTATATAGCGTTCCCTCTGTCCCCTATATACAGGACTCCTCTTCTGTCATCCCCAATAAATAGGACGGCTCCATTGTTACCTGTATATAGCGTTCCCTCTGTCTCCCTATATACAGGACTCCTCTTCTGTCATCCCCAATAAATAGGACGGCTCCATTGTTACCTGTGTATAATGTTCCCTCTCTCCCCCTATATACAGGACTCCTCTTCTGTCATCCCCAATAAATAGGACGGCTCCATTGTTACCTGTATATAGCGTTCCCTCTGTCCCCTATATACAGGACTCCTCTGCTGTCATCCCCTATAAATAGCACAGCCTCACCATCTCCTGTATATAGCGTTCCCTCTGTCCCCTATATACAGGACTCCTCTGCTGTCATCCCCAATAAATAGGACGGCTCCATTGTTACCTGTATATAACATTCCCTCTGTCCCCTATATACAGTAAACCTCTGCTGTCATCCCCTATAAATAGCACGGCTTCACCATCTCCTGTATATAGCGTTCCCTCTGTCCCCTATATACAGGACTCCTCTTCTGTCATCCCCAATAAATAGGACGGCTCCATTGTTACCTGTATATAGCGTTCCCTCTGTCCCCTATATACAGGACTCCTCTTCTGTCATCCCCTATAAATAGCACGGCTTCACCATCTCCTGTATATAGCGTTCCCTCTGTCCCCTATATACAGGACTCCTCTTCTGTCATCCCCAATAAATAGGACGGCTCCATTGTTACCTGTATATAGCGTTCCCTCTCTCCTCTATATACAGGACTCCTCTGCTATCTTCATCTATAAAGTGGATGACTCCATCACCATCTGTATATAAGATTTCTCTCTTATTTCACTGGGGACACAGTGCCATGTGTATAGACCTGGCCACTAGGGGGCTGACACTGGGTGTTGCCTCTGGGCTATATCCTTCTCACAGACACTGCGCTGGTCAGTTTCTTACTTGCGCTGTAGGAGGCGCTGACACCACCTGACTCGGGGCTTTCTGTATCTTTCAGGGGGATCTCCAGCGTGTACACCACATTAGTCGTACCTCCCTGCAGGTGCAGTGCTCTGCAAAAGAGTGCCGTGCCGGTCACCCAGTCCCCTCACTGCTCGCCTCTCTCCTTGGGATGCTTGGCCCCCCTTCCAGCCTTGCCATCTTTCTGTCCGGACCCCAAGCATCCATGTTGGCGTTCTCTCCCCTGCCTGGATGTCTTCTGGGCCATGTGAGTCTGTTTGTCTCGCCCGGACTCTTTAGTGCCCTGATGTGGACGTCCACGTGATCCATTACACCGGCCACCTGCTTCCATTGCTCCATGGTCCGGGCTCACATACCCATTGTAGGTGTTTTCTGTCTGGTCTGGGGCTATGCTGATAACTTGGCATTAAAAAGGTCGCAATGTTTTTTTCTACAATTTGCATTTTATTTCTACTTTGCGCCCCCACATCACTTTAAAGGGGCTCTATCAGCAAAATTCTGCTGTATGAGCCCCACATATGCCTGAATAGGCTATTCAGGCACCGTAATATTATTTTAAACCTCCCTCCCCCCCCCCCCCATTTTAAAATAAAAACATATACGTAAATCATACCTATCGTGCACGCTGGACGGTTTTCCACGGTCCGACACCATCTTGCTGTCCCGCCTTCCTCTTCTTTCTTCTTACAGCGACACCCTCCTGTCCTGGCTCTTCTCCGCCTTCCTCTTCTTTTCTTCCTGAATGAAGAAGTTCGTGAGTGTACTGCGCAGTACGCTCGCATAGTTCTAAGGGGTACTTAGAACTACAACAAAAATGGCACCGGTGCGTGCGCAGTAGCGCTCAGGAGGGAGCGTTACTGCGCATGCGCGGGATTTGAACACAACCTGCCAGAAGAACAGAAGATCAAGGCTGGGAAGAGCCAGGACAGGAGTCTCTGGTTGTCTCTCTTGTTCCTCCGATTCATTGTCACTAGATAATCCATGTCACTCATGTCATCGCTGATGGGTTTAGGAACGCTCTAACACCTATTTAATGTATTTCCTGTAGGTTACTGTCAAGTCCTCCAAAAGACAACGTTCATGACTGATCAGCCGAGGACGGACAAGGACAGAAAAGACATGGCCGACAGGATCTTAAAGCTCACCTTGGAGATTATCTACCTGCTGACTGGAGAGGTGAGGGATCCTGGGAATGATAAGTCATAACTGTGTGACGGGAGCCTGTCTAATCATCATCAGTAACTGGGATAGGAGATTGTGCCCCCAGTGGAGAACCTGCGTGGTACAGTCCATGCCAGAGGTTCTGGTGCTGTTATGAGGGGCTAGTTCATCCTCCTTGGCTGAATCAGAAGAAAAGCGTGTCACTTCCAGATTCATGGTGTTACAGCGCCTGATGTATATGATGATACAAGTGCATCAGCAGGTGGGGTGTAGTAGTCACTGTAGTTACGGGGGCAAAGATCTTGACCACATGCCCCAGCTCACCTTCTAGGCTGGTGCGGTGCTGTGGAGGTCAGCAGGGTGTCTGGCGGTGATAGTAGTGCCCTAATGGTTGCTGCTTGGAGTGCCCATGATGGTCACCCAGGAGCTCTGGCTTAGTTTCCTAGCTTCTCCTTACTCACAGTCTCCTCCACTACCCAGAATTCCCTAAGTTAGGGTCGAACCACCAATCGCCACCCATTTCTTAATGTTTCAGTCAATTAGAAGGTACATATACATATTCTGATTCCAGGTTATACACACAAGTAAACTGAGTGAGCCATGGTATACCTTTTATGGAAATCAGGAACCATTCGTTGTGGCCGGAGTGTCCTTCTAATAACATGGGTGCACGGCTGGAGGGATTCTGTACTGTATATAGTGACAGTTATCCAGATTTCTCTCCATACACAGGATTACACCGTAGTGAAGAAGACATCTGGAGAACGTGTGGCCCCAAGTAGCCGTCCCAATGTGTCAGGAGGAAGGAGCAGGAACCAGAAGACGATGACGGAGTCGCCACCTCCATCACTGATACCTGAGAGGAAGAACAATGAGAAGATCCTGGACCTCACCAAGCAGATCATTGAGCTGCTGACTGGAGAGGTGAGCGCCGCTAGGAATGCTGGGACAGTAACACAAGGGATGGACATCCAATCAGATTCCAGCTTTTATTTTTAGAGGCCCCATGTGGGTGAATTCGACGTCTGGTCTGCTTTTTGGATTTATGTAGGGGCCTGGTCTAGGATCTTAGGGCTGAATACATTTTGGGCTGTGACTTCTGAATTAGATATAGGGTCTGACATTTGGGGTTTGAATCTGAATTATTTCTGGGGTGTAAAATATTAAAGGACTTGTCTGCCATTTTTAAAAGAAAACCCTAACCCCCCCTGTAATGGTTCTTCCGTCCCAGTGCTGCAGATTCAGACGTCTGATCCCTGGTAGTTCATCTTGCATGTGACTGTTCGGTGGTGATGTGCGGTCCATGCACACGGACACATGAGCAATGGTCACGGCATTATCACTTCCTCTTTGGAGGGAAATGGAAGAGACTACATTTCCCATGATCCATCTTCCTGCTCTCACTCTCTGTGTCTGCTCCACACAGCGGCTTCCCCTGTAGTGAACCAAACATCACAGAAGTACGGTATATGACCGCAGATGTGGGAGACTTTTACCTGTGATTTTCTTATAGGGGAGAGCGAAGAAGAGAGCGGTGCACAGAGAGTGAGAGTGGGCAAATGAATAATGGGAAATGTAGTTTGTTCACAGATTCACTGCATGTAAATAACAGCAAGTAAAATAAAGAGAGCACAAGGAAATAGTGAGGACTTAGCACTGCAGCGGATGTATTTGCAGATCACTTTTGGAATGCCCCCTCTGACAGTGCACTGCTATGGACAGTACTGTCAGGGGGAGGGAGCGTTCCTCACAGCCCAGCTAAACTGTCAGTGGGCAGACATCAGTGCCTTTATAACTCCAGGGATATCTCCAGCCCCCGGGCACATACAGGGAAAGCAGTCAGTCTGCTGAATTCAGTATATAAAACCGCATGTGCTGTTCACCTCATATTTATTAGTTAAGTGTCCTGCATTACTCATTACTGTTCAGGTTATTTCTATGCATCCTTGTTGCTACCATCTGCTGGCCAGAATTTGCATGCTTGTCCTTGCTCTTGTTAATAAAGTTTTTCTCTCTGGGCGTGCTTTTAGGCAAGCCCTGGTCCATGTCACTCCCTGCAGCATTTTAGTTTTTCATAGCTGTGTGACAGGACTTGCTTATACTTGGGCTTGTGAAGGCTTCAGTTTTTGACCAGCAGTTAGGCTCAGGAAAGATACCAGCAGGACGGCATCAATGCCACGACTACCAAGGCTATTACAGTATTGTGTTATCGCTTGTCGCTGTTTTTGGGTCAAATAAACCCACGTTGGTTTATGATATCATCGCGTCTTCGTTTGAATCCTGAACTCCTGCCGGTCCGGTCTGCTCCACTGCTTGGATATGAAGGTAGGAGAGTCACACAGCCTTCATGTGGGGTCAGAACATCGCATGTGCCCGAGGACATGAAAGATCCTCTTTAATATATCTGGTGAATGTCATGTGTTGCGTATTAATGTATCCTGTGTGATATCTGTGTGATATTCAGCCATGTGCACATTATCACATAACTTCTCGTATCTTTTTGCTCACATATTAGGGTGAAGATGTGACTAATGTAAAAGTGAAGGAAACACCAGGAACTGAGATGTGTGTGAGCAGCGGACAGCAGTGTAAGGAGGAGGATATGCCTGTAGATATCAGTCCAGGTGAGTAATAGCCACTAAATCCTTCCTACCTGGGGTAAGAGGTCTCATTATACACCCTGTAGTAAGGGCAACCACCCACCCTGCTAGACCTTCACATGGATCATGGCATCCAACTAGAAGTTTTAACATGAAGGCAGGAAGGGTTACTGGTGGATTGCCGCACAAGTGACGGCTGCTCCCTGGGGGTCCTAGCTGGGGCATATGTCATCAGATTATTGTCATGGGACCCCTTTATCTAGTAAGGGGGGTGCATAGTAATCCTGTGTAGGGCAGCTTGCACACGTACAGTCTAGCTGGGCTGTGAGGAACCTCACCCCGTCTTTACTTTAACATTGCCCTGTACTGTCAGAGGGGTTGTTCCTTACTGCCCAGGAATGACGCTTTCTCTGCGGGCAGCCCCCAATGATCAGACTCCTATCCTGTGAATAGGGAAACATTGTGAAGAGTGGACAGTCCCCCTTAAAGAGGTTTTTGCAAGTGCCCATTCCCTTGTATCATTGGCCCATGTACTATTGCCTTCATGTAGCCCAAGGGAGTATACTCTGTTTATCACACTATCTACATTTTGGTAACTTATCTAGCCGCCATGTGCTTGTATTCTACAGATGGACCCACTGACCACAATGTACCTGGGCGATGTCTCACTGCAGTCTATACCCAGAGCTGGCAAGAGAAGAATCCCAGAATCCCTCATGATTATCAGGTAAGTGGCGCAGGGTCATCTACATGTACTGAGCTCACTCTATGTGTTATGGGTTTACTCTCCGCCATCTTCTGACTTGTGCTGTACTTCTATACTGAACTAGGGAGAAGACCTGCCTGATATTAAAGTGGAGGTTGTAGTAGAAGAGATGTGTGAGTGTAAGGAGGAGGAAATACCTGTACATGTAGGCCCAGGTGAGTACTAGCTATATACTGAACAGGCAAAGTGCTGGTGCTCTCTATATCAGCCTCAGATTCCTGACTTATGTGTGATCCATTGCGGGTCTGGAATAGGCCGCAGCCCCAGATGTGGGTCCTGAGACTCATTACTGGCCCATAAAAGGCTGCAGAGCCTGCACTTCAGGGCAGATCCTGGGAGGAGAGGAAGCGGCTGGGTCTGTCCTGACACTGAGAGCCATGTGTAGAGTGGATTTTTTTTGTAATTTGTTGATTCGTGTGGCTGGTAGTAAGACATGTACAGCTAGTATTTTACGCTTAGTTAGCGCTCAGACGAGCAGGATTTTGTTTGACATTATATTACCTGAAGTTAGGGCTGAATTTTATTTTGCTCATTTTTGTGCCTGAAGTAAGTTTGTTTATTTTGCAGCAGTTTTGTGCCCCTGTCTCTGATTGGTTGGGTCCGCACCATTGCTTCTACCGAGAACATAACACGAGACACTTATATAGACTTTCTATATTATGTTTGGTGCTTATTGACTGGGTAGAGCGGCCGCTCACAATCTCCTGCACCTGTACAGTCTCCAGTGAGCCCAGGCAGTTATATAGTAAAGATCCTTTTACATAGATACATGCACATTATCATATTAATAGGTGCCTGTTCACATCGGCCTATTAACCTGGGTTCATACTGTGTGACATCGCCCCGCTCCTGTTCTGCCCAAGATGGCGGCTAGAGGACCACGTGACCATTACATCACTCCTTGAGAAAAAGCAATTCTCCAGCAAAAAATATAAAAATTTGTTTTGACGGATGTTGTTTCTGCATTTATGGACATAATGGGTTAATTTTTTGTACAACCATGTTCACGTATAGGGTTTTTTTTTTTTTCCCCCCCGTGAGTTCATTAATTTTTATTTTTCCAGACATGTCCCTGTCTCCGAGCGAGGTTACTTGTATATGTCATTTAGGACTATGGTTTCTTTCACAGTTCATGTATGTATCGCTGGTACCTTTAAGCTTAAGGTCACGTGTAAGATCCTATCACCTGTGTTTAACCACTTCAACTTGTATTTTTTGATTATTTTTTTTTTAATCTTTTTTTTTTTTTTTTCACTATTTTATGAGAGATTCTATACATTGATATTGTGGCTGGTCATAGATCCCCCCCACCTTAAAAATTTTTTTTTTTTTTTTTTTTTGCTGATGCGAGTATAAGCTGAGGGAGGCTTTGTCAGCACAAAAACTGTGCTGAATAATTCGGCTTATACTCGAGTATATATTGGGGACACTTCTCTGTAGAGGGGACTGGAAAGTGCGGAGAGACAAAGGGTAAAATAAATGGCGGACATGACATGTAAATGACTCGGTCACTGTGTCCATATTGTTTCTTCAGATGGCTGCAGCGAGGAGTGTGACCCCCAGGAATGTCCCCGTCATCTGTACCCCAATGATGGTATTCTGCAAGTACATCAGGTAAATGAAGCCAAGGTCTCGCCATGTACTGTATCTGTCATGTATCTGCTATTCTATCCCACAAAAGACATCTATGGCACATCTACCGAATGTCATAAGTGTCTGATAGATGCATCTGTATCTAAAATGATCCTCCCCAACCACAACCTTGTTGAAAGTGAAGTCTTCGATGGTCAGGCTTATACGAGAACAGAATATCTCTGAGCTTAAAGGGATTGTCCTGTATCTCCTATCCACAGTGCGGGGATAAGGGTGTGCTCGCAGGGGGCACAATTGTTAGATCCCCCACTGATCAGAGGGACAGGGTGACTGAATTCCCACTATGGTCTCCTTGTGAATGGAGATCCAGTGCGCTTGTGTGACCGCTGCTCCATTCATCTCTACGGGGGCTGTGGGCGCTGCCGAAGATTGCAGTCCTGACAGCCCATAGAAGTGAATAGATCATCGGTCACAAAAGTAATCTGGCGCTGGAGGCCTTGGGGAGGATTTTCAAGGTAAATGGCAGTAATGGAAACAACATAGCTCCCTGTTCTAAGCTGTTTCCATATTTCCTATTCACGTCTATGGGAGTTATGGAAACAGCGTATCTCAGAGAGCTGTGCTGTTCTTGTAAGCATTCTTTATTGCATTCAGTATTCAGTCCGGGGGTCCCCAAGTGGAATCCCCAAACAGAATACCGAATACAGATGTGAACCTGGCCTTAGCAGTGAGGTCAGTCAGAGGTTATAGTCTATGGAGTCTGTGTGGCTTCTTAGCTAACCGATTTATGCGTATAGGTTTCCATTCGGAGGGGGGTCCCCAATCGTAATCCTGGCCAGTAGATACAATCACTAGAAGACACACTGTATGTGCCTGATAGCTGACTTCATTCAGATATCAGAAGTCAGGTGTCAGCATTCAGGTATCAGAGGTCAGTTTCAGTATTCATGTATCTCTGGTCAGGTATCAGAAGTCATCTGTGGTCAAGTGTCAGAGGTCAGTTGTATCTGTAGTCAGGTATCTATGGTCAGGTGTCAGAAGTCAGTTGTTTCTGTGGTCAGGTGTCAGAGGTCAGTTGTATCTGTAGTCAGGTATCTGTGGTCAAGTGTCAGAGGTCAGTTGTTTCTGTAGTCAGGTATCTGTGGTCAAGTGTCAGAGGTCAGTTGTTTCTGTAGTCAGGTATCTGTGGTCAAGTGTCAGAGGTCAGTTGTATCTGTAGTCAGGTATCTGTGGTCAAGTGTCAGATGTCAGTTGTATCTGTAGTCAGGTATCTGTGGTCAAGTGTCAGAGGTCAGTTGTATCTGTAGTCAGGTATCTGTGGTCAAGTGTCAGAGGTCAGTTGTATCTGTAGTCAGGTATCTGTGGTCAGGTTTCAGTAGTCAGACAAATCGGGTGTCGGAGTTGTAAACTTCCATTAATCTGATGTTTGACTCTATCTGTAGATGTCCTAAATATGGACACTGTACACCAGTGACTACACCAGCTCCAGGTCTTCTTATAGCTCCACATTATTCTACATTGTAGGCTGAAGATGTGTCTGGCATTAAAGATGAAGCCACATGTATAGAAGAGGAGACATATGGAAGTCCTGACCTGCAGAGTAAGACCGAGGGAATTCCTGGAGACATCAGCCCAGGTGAGGCAGGCTCTGTGTGTCCTCCATATAACTATCTTTCTTCTCTACACCCGTCTTCATCTAAGCAAAGTAACGAGGAGAAATATGGAGGGTACTGTAGAAATATATGTATATGCATTAGGTATGCCATTAAAGGGGTTGTCCCATAACAAGGATCCTATATATACTGCTAGTTTATTTGGATTTTAGACTTTTCCTAAATACATTGCTTTATCAAAACTGCTTTGTTTGGCCGCTATCTTAATTTATTCACTTCATTGTGTACACCCCGTTTCCATGACCATGGGG
Source organism: Leptodactylus fuscus (assembly GCF_031893055.1). NCBI lineage: Eukaryota > Metazoa > Chordata > Amphibia > Anura > Leptodactylidae > Leptodactylus > Leptodactylus fuscus. The sequence continues at coordinate 80,970,848 of NC_134274.1, read as the reverse complement.
CCGTGTTATCTCCTCAGTCCCCAAGTAAGGTAGCTGCCTGCTCTCAGGGGGGAGGGAGGGGTTGAATGCTTGGCAGGTGAGAGCTCTGGGATTTCTGAGCTCTTATCAGTCGGTTTAATTGAATTTGGCTGATAAGGGCTGAGATAGGGAGGCCTTGACCTCTGTATGTATTGTAAACTGACTCAAATCCAGCTCTGTTACATCAGCTTCTACATCAACTTCATACTGTGGTATTTCATTTACAACCAATCCCTCATTACTGACTGCAAACATAGCAGATAGCAGAGCAAGTGAAACCCTGCCCACCAATGTGCCGAGAAAACCAGGAAGTGAAGAGAGCACAGAGCCTGCATGTTGGTGAACAAGCGAGATGGGAATACCCCATTAAAGGACCACAGCTTAGGATAGATCATCTGTATCTTGTTAGCGGAGTTCTATATCCAGGACCCCAACAGATCAGCTAGCAACGAGTCGCATCTGCTTCACAAGCCAATTAAGTCACATTCATTTATTACATGGCCTGTGTGCAGTTTCTACAAACTGGGGAAGGGGGGGGGGGGGAGGGTTCGAGTGTCCGCTCTAACTGGCATCTACTCTGAAATCTCTGCTGAACTGCAAGCTCTCTGCAGAATCAAATTATGTTTCCATAGAAGTCTGTGGAGTGCGATGGCAGGTGAAAGATTAGCACAGACACAGGCAAACATAAGCTGCTGTCCTCTGTAATGTCCTGTATGACCTTGCTTCTGCTTGTGAGGGACAACAAGAGAGTTATGGAGCAGCTTCTCTCCAGTTTTAGGAGAGAATTAGGAGCGGACACTAGGTTTTTTCTGTCCACTTGAAAAGTCGGACATCTTTACAAGCAGACAGTGAAGGACAGGCACGGAGTGCAAAAGAACGCACCCGATCGCCATTTACATGAATGACAAGTGTCACGGACACAGGTAGTGTCCGCTCCTAATGTCCGTGCGAGATTTTGAACGGACACTAGGAGCGGACACTACCTGTCGGACACCTGTGAACGCCCCCTAACACATAGGCTACTTTTTATCCCGGTAAATGACATGGCTTCACAACTGTTGTTGCAGACGTAATCGTCTATATCCTGGATCAATCAGTCAGTCCAAATTAATGAGCATGTTTAAACTACTAATAATGACACAGACACTGCATTTCCGTATCAAATATCAGCTAGATGCTCTTCTCAGTCCTTCCCAACAGCATTGTTGACTCTTTATTAAAAGTTCACACACTTAAGAGACAAAGCAAGGAGGGGTTATTGCCTCCTTGCCATTCCTGAGCTGCTGTCCTCCTCCCATTGGCTCCAAACTTCAATGTCCAGCCAGACACCTCCTTGCTCCAGTCTGTGGAATTCTGTTACTGGGTGTGCCACATAGGAATCAAGCCCCATCTTGGTTTTAAGATCCTTTGTCTCAGATCTATGTAACCTTATTAAGGAAAAATTAGTATTTCGATAACAAACATGCAATACAAAGTGTAAGAATCTTGATTCATGTTCTCAGACTTGACACTGTTATGCATTTATGTTCACATACTATGTTACACTGCTCTTGCCAGCAGCACTATCAGCTAATTGGAGTTTTCTGATAAAGCCAGGTCTGTTATCTCTCTATGTAAACACACAGATAACACTGAGTCCATTCTGTAAAAGAAAACAGAAGACTCTGCATAAGTCTTCTGTGACCTGTTGAGCCAGAGGGAGGAGGGGAGACTCAAATACAGAAAGTCAGAAGCAGATTCTGGAGGCAGCGTGTTCGGACACTGACTTGAGAAAACACCTTTAATACAAATTGGCAGTTTCCCAATTTTAAACATGCTGAGGAAACAAAAAATCTAATTTGTCCCAAACTTCCCAAAAAAAAACCAGAGCTAAGAAGGTAGCCAGAAGTCTATAGACTTCTGCTCAAGCAGAGCTGAGGAGGATTGAGCAATCTAGGTGTCAAGTAGCTCTTAGAGCAGCCGAAACTCCAGAGCAGGTGGATCATCGATGCCAACAACACACTCATTATATGGTGGCCCAGCGAGCTTCTGAGATGCCACAACAATCACAGGCACGGAACGAGGAACAAGCATCAGCAGGAGAGTGATCAGGTCATTGGTCTTTAAAGAGGTGTTTCTGTCTGGTTGGGGGTCACAGCACCCAAGAACAATGGCCACTCATGCTTTGTATGAATGAATCAGAAGGTCATGTATGCTGCCGCTTTGTTCATACCTCCAGGCCTGCAACCTACGGTGACCCTGTACCACGACCATATGCATGTGCCTGGTCCAGGGTAACCGTACGGACTGCACATGGATGACATCTGTTTGCCACCCATGCCTCTATAGATTCATTTACTTGCAGTAAGCCCAGACTGGTGTAGCATCTGTCCTGAGTATTGCACTGGGCTCACTAGACAATACACAGGTCTTCTATGGGGATATAGAGAAAACCGGATCGGTGCGCTAGCCATGAGAAACACCGCTGGCATACTGACTCCTATAGGCATGTGTAATCTCATTCCCTCACTGTCGTCTCTCTTGAATTTGTTCCTGCAGGTAAGTAATGTAGAGGTAATAGTCTCCGTCCTGACAAATATTTGTTTCATATAAGAATGTTATATAAAAAAAAATTGGTGTTTGATAAAATGTAAAATAACACATTATTTCCCCTAGCAGATGCCTTCACGAGAGACACGGAGAGACATTATCTCTTTTTATCTCGAAATTGTGGGTCGGAAGGTCTATCTGGAACATTCCTCAATGACCCCAGTATTTCCCAAGTGTTTTGGAACAGAGATCCATTGTCTGGTCACAAGAAACCTTCTCCTTATCTATCCAAGATGGTTCATGAAACCAAGTCTTTTAGTCTTTCCAAGCACAGGAGAACTCTCCGAGCACAGGAGAACTTACGATGTATAGAATGTGGGAAAAGTTTTACGCGTAAAGATCATCTGAAGAGACATCAGAGACTTCACCAAGACGAGAGACCGTTCTCCTGTTCGGAATGTGGGAAAGGTTTTAACCACTTCTCGGTTCTCGTGGAACATCAGAGAATTCACACAGGAGAGCGGCCATTTTTATGCATGGAGTGTGGCAAAAGTTTTATCTATAAATCCGCTCTTTTGGTTCATCAGAAAATTCACACGGGGGAAAAGCCATTTATATGCCTCGAATGTGGGAAACGTTTTACCCGAAAATCAATTCTTACCGATCATGAGAGAATTCACACAGGAGAGAAGCCATTTTTATGTCTGGAATGTGGGAGGAGCTTTACCCAGAGATCCGTATTTGTCAAACATCAGCGAATTCATACGGGGGAGAAGCCATTTTCATGCTCGGAATGTGGGAAGTGTTTTGCCCGGAAATCATGTCTTCTCATACATGAGAAAATTCACTCTGGAGAGAAGCCTTTTATATGTTCTGAATGTGGCAAGCAGTTTACCCTTAAAAGAAATCTAGTCAGACATCAAAAAATTCACACAAGAGAGAAACCGTTTGCGAGTATGGAGTATATGAAATGTTTTACCCAGACATCACATCTTGTACACGAGAAATTTCACACAGTGGCGACTTCTGAGGACACAACACTCAAAGTGGATGCCGTTTTATGAGCCCCTATTCTGATGGAGGGGAAGTACAAGGATGTTTTTATAGACTTGAATTTTCTTCAGCTGACAACTAGTAACTCAACCTGACACCCACCAGAAGCCAGATACCATCATTGTCTGCATGCATGTTGAAGCCCCCAAGCCTTCCAGGTGTAGCCCCATCTCACTAAACATACTGTTTGCTTTCAGGTCTTTGAGATCTATCTTCCTAAACTTACTGTTAAATATGGTCCTCCTTGAAGACTTGTTGTCCAAGACCATAAAATCTTTTTATTACTGGAGTTTGTGACTTGTATTTTTAGTCACTTCACTACAGACCCATTTTCACTGGCCGGGCACAATTTTATACTTTAATTTTTTGGAATGTGCGGTTTTGAGGACTATAACATAATATAAAATATGTGCCGAATATGGGAAACCTCTTAAGAAGCACCACTCAAGTCTTTATCTGCACAGGAAAATTCACAGTGCGGCCATATTCATATCCAGAATGTGTGAAAGGCTTTACCAGGAAGTTAGTTGTTGAAGAACCTCAGAGAACTCTCTTAGAGAAGGGATTGTTTTCATGTTCAGACTGTGGGAAATGTTCTTAAACATCAAAGAACTCACACAGGAGACAAGCCATATTCATGTTCAGAATGTGGGAAATGTTCTGAAACATCAAAGAACTCACACAGGAGAGAAGCCATATTCATGTTCAGAATGTGGGAAATGTTCTGAAACATCAAAGAACTCACACAGGAGAGAAGCCATATTCATGTTCAGAATGTGGGAAATGTTCTTAAACATCAAAGAACTCACACAGGAGAGAAGCCATATTCATGTTCAGAATGTGGGAAATGTTCTTAAACATCAAAGAACTCACACAGGAGAGAAGCCATATTCATGTTCAGAATGAGGGAAATGTTTTACCAAGATATCAAATGTTAACATCAGAGAATTCACACAGGGCAGAAATTGTTTCCATGTCCAGAATGTGGGAAAAGTTTTTCCCACAAATCAGATCTTGCTAAGCATCAGCTGATTCAATCAGGGGAGAAGCTATTTATGTGTCTGCATTGCGATAAGTGTTTTGTGAATAAAATGATCTTGAGAGACATCAGGGAAAGCCCAAATTTAATAAACTGTTCAAATGCTTGGTTTTTGGAGAATTCTTCACACAGATAGGAGATCTTGTTGCCCACCATAGAATTCACAAATGGGAGGGGTCCTTCTCGTGTTCAGAATGTGGGGAGTGGGTTACACAGGCATCAGGAAAATGCTGAAAGTTAACACCTGCGGATTGTTTTTTAAAAATCTATTGAATGAAGATGGTGTATGAAGGCTCATACAGTCAGAACAGAGGGCCCAGCAAGACCTGGCAGTTCAACTTTTCATGAAAACTTAGGTACTCTTTAACCCCTTCCCGCCGATGGCATTTTTTGATTTTCGTTTTTGACTCCCCTCCTTCTAAACCCCATAACTTTTTTATTTCTCCGCTCCCAGAGCCATATGAGGTCTTAATTTTTGCGGGACAAATTTTTCTTCATGATGCCGCCATCATGGATTTGAAGAAAAAATGCATTTCTGCAACTTTCTTACAGGCTTTGGTTTTACGGCGTTCACTGTGCAGCCAAAATGACATGTCCCCTGTATTGTGTTTCGGTACGTTTCCGGGGATACCAAATTTCTATGGTTTTATTTACATTTTGACCCCTAAAAAAAATTTCCAAAACTGTGTTAAATTTTTTTTTCTAAAAGTCGCCATATTCCGACGGCCGTAACTTTTTTATACGTAAGTGTACGGGGATGCATAGGGCGTCTTTTTTTTGTGGGGCCGGGTGTACTTTTTAGTTCTACCATTTTCGGGAAATGTTATTGCTTTGATCACTTTTTATTCAAATTTTTATCAGAATCAAAACAGTGAAAAAACGGCGGTTTGGCACTTTTGACTATTTTTCCCGCTACGGCGTTTACCGAACAGGAAAAATATTTGTATAGCTTTGTAGAGCGGGCGATTTCGGACGCGGGGATACCTAACATGTAGGTGTTTCACAGTTTTTAACTACTTTTATATTTGTTCTAGGGAAAGGGGGGTGATTTGAACTTTTAATTCTTTTTATATTTTTTTTAACTTTTTTTTTTTTTTGCATTTATTAGACCCCCTAGGGGTGTTGAACCCCAGGGGGTCTGATCACTAATGCATTGCAATGCATTGCAAAAAAACATCCTTTCTTTTGCAGGCTGCATAGACCAGCCTGCAAAAGAGAGGATTTGCAGACAAGCCTAGGAGCCTGTACAAGGCTCCCGGCTGTCATGCCAATGGGACGTCAGCCCTGGAGCATGCTCCAGGAGCTGGCGATCCCGGCCAAAATGGCGGCGCCCGTGCGCCGCCGGGAAAATGGTGCCTCCGGCGCCTTTGACCGCGGCGCCGGAGGGGTTAATGCCTCCGATCGGTCCGGGGACCGATCGGAGGCATTAGAGCCGGTTGTCTACTGCTTAAAGCAGTAGACACCCGGCGGCTATGGCGGCCGCCCGGGCGGGCGGTTGCCATAGTTACAGACCCGACATGCGCCGTACTATTACGGCGCATGTCGGGAAGGGGTTAAGGAGCAGAATAAGCAACACTCTGTCGTATATATTCATGGTGACTTGAAGACTTTACTGCAGCAATGTAAGTACAATACAAGAAAATCAAAGAAATTCTGGCTGCCCGTGGAATAGGACCGTGATGGCGAACCTTTTAGAGACCGAGTGCCCAAACTGCAACCCATAACCCACTACATTATCACAAAGTGCCAACACGGCGATTTAACCTTAATACTCTGCAGATCCACAATTGCCACCACATAGTACAATCTGCCCCACCATGGCCCCCATACAGTATCATCTGTTCCACAGAGAGGGCTGTGAGTGCCACCTCTGGCATGTATGTCATAGATTCGCCATCATGAGAATAGGAGATAAGCAGAAGGATCCTGAGGTTTGATCCATATGAACACAGAAACACAATATTAACAGACAACAGAAGAGGGAAGGGAGGAGACGGCGATTCGTAGGCTCAAGTAAACCCAGATACCTCCATAGGCACCAGATCAAGCGAGTGTATGTGGGGTACCAAAGGAGATGGGTGGAGGCGATAGACCTATGGAAACCAAATATTAACAGGGGTGGGGGGGAGGTTGGGGAGAATCAGATATCTTTATGAGTGTACCGGTACCAAGGTTCCCAGTAGACCGGAAACTGAAACTAACTGGGAGTCCCCAGCTGTAGAGCTGCTCGAACCTGTAAAGTTGATTAACCTTTTCCTTCCACTGGGGGATGGAGGGTGGGTCGGTCTCACGCCACCAAAGAGGGATCAGAAGCTTAGCTGCTTGGATTAACCAGGTGATAAGGCATGACCGTCTGGGAGAAAAGTTGAGAGACTACACACAAAGCAGAATGGTTTCAGGCCATAGCTTCAAATTCAACATTGAAAATGGATTTAATCTTTCTCTCAATTGCCACCGAGAAGATACTAATTTTGGGGCACGTGACCTAGAGAGATCCCTCGGAGAGATGGCAGCGCCAACATTGACCAGAATTAGAGGAGTTAATTCTATGGAGGAGCAGTGTTCTATACCACCTGGTGAGCAATTTAAACGAGTTCTCCTGAATCCCAAGGGTGCCTTCACATGGCGTAAACAGAGCCCATTGATTTCAATGGGTGCCGATATACGCGCACTACCCATTGAAATCAATCGGAGGCTTTTTTCCTACTGATTTCAACGTGTAGTGCGCGTATATCGGCACCCATTGAAATCGATGGGCTCTGTTTTGAAGCGCCGCGCTCGGACACGTGTATATGTGTCTAAAGGAGTGGCACACTACACCGTGTGAAGGCACCCTAAGACAACTAGAGAAACCATGGGAACTCAACAGGATATGTTTGACATCGGAAGGCGAGAATACCAGTCCCAACTCCCTTTCCCGCTCACTAACAAAGTATGGTTTGAGGGGTAGGGAGCATGAAAGTAAAGAGTTATATATAGGAAATAGTTTTATTCTGTGGGTTGTAAGTCAGAGATTTTCTCAAACCAGTTGAGATCCTTAAGCAGAGCAGGAGAAGTCCCTATAGGGGAGTTGGTAGGACAGGGAGTCAAGGAAGGTCACAATGGCGATCCCCTTTGGACAAGAGGGGCGTCAGGGGAGGAGAGTTCGTGTCAGTTAGTGAGGAACAGATAGGGATGTGGAGGAAGGGAGTCCAAGGAAAACACAGGTTTGGAAAAGTAGAGGAACCCCAACTAGGAAGGAGGCCCAAAGGCATGGTGTCATAGGCCCAACATTCCTCATGGCCTTAAACCAATAACCCATTCTTAAGATAAATAAATAACTACACAACAACGACTTCATGTGGATAAATTAGGCCGCAATGTTTATTATTAAAGGTTATATGAATTGATTAAAAATCAATAAATTAATCAATAAATAATAAAATAAATAACCAATTCATAATAAATTCAACCAATCACATAAGAGATTATCCAAACCCAGACTGAATATGTCCAGACCCACATCCAATAAATGCACCATATCGCCTCTGTATAGCCCATCACAGAAACCCTCCAAGTCTGAATGCCTATAACTTAGGCCACCCAAGACCGGCAAAAATGTTTCCATATTCTTGTTGATGCACTTTCTAATTTGCTCCTTGAATTTAATCTCCTTTAACGACCACATAAGTCTGGGGACAATCTCAGAGAATGCGATGGTACAGTCAGGGAACATGCATTTAATTACAGACATATCCCAACATCGATTGTAACGTTTTATATTTCCCTATATCATTACCGCCTGCATGTACTATAATCAATTTAGGTTCTGGCCATTTGGAAGAGACCTTCTTTAGTTCAGGAATCGACATATTCCATCTCAAACCCCTTACCCCATGCCAAAAAACTGAAAACTTATTACAGTCCAACAAAAGATTCTCTGTGTAAGGCCTCTTAGCCGCTCTCTTCTGGGCCCAATATATGAAGGAGTGACCTATTAAGACTCCTTGACCTTTCGGCCTACTATCCAGATATCTCTGCACCGTCCTCACCGGACACCACCAGGAACCCTGGAATTTGTTCAATTTAATTAACCGACCTCTTCCTAACTGATCTGTCTTAGATCTCGGTATTCTGATACAAACGTTATCAACTCCTACCTGCACATTCTCCCACAAAAGCCCTGTCAACTCTACCTTACTAGCTGAAACCAACGCTCCAATTCGTAACGCTGCAAAGAAGGCCGGATTAAATGCCGAACTAAATAAACATGTTTCTAATTCATTCCAACAAACTCCTAATAAACTCTCACAAATCCTGACCAACAAATTAAAAGAAATCGGTCTCCTGCTTGGGACTTTATAACTCCTTTTCTTGTAACCTTTCAAACTGTGACTGTAATAGGTGTAACACCCTTAATTCTGAAAAAGAAAGCTAACCCGGACAAAATTTTAACAATGGAGGAATAAGACATCTCTCTAGACATTGGCATATTAACAAACCTTAAAGGGATTCTACCATTAAAAACCTTTTTCCTTTAGATAAGACGTCGGAATAGTCTTTAGAAAGACTATTCATCTCTTACCTTTAGATGTGATCTCTGCCGCGCCGTTCTTTAGAAATACCGGTTTTTACCGGTATGTAAATTAGTTCTCTCGCAGTGATGGGGGCGGGCCCCAGCGCTGGAAATGCGTCCCCACTGCTGCTTGAGAACAGGCTCCAGCTACGCCTCTATCTTCTGCTGGATCCTCCCCTTCTCTGTCGTCTTTCTTTGGCAGCGTCATCTCCGACGCCTTTAGATGTGATCTCCGCCGTGCCGTTCCTTAGAAATACCGTTTTTTACCGGTATACAAATTAGTTCTCTCGCAGCGATGGGGGTGTCCCCACTGCTGCTCGAAAACAGGCTCCAGTGATGCCTCTATCTTCTGCTGGATCCTTCCCTTCTTTCTTCGGCTTCACCTCCGACGCCTGCGCAGTTGGCTCTGCCAGTGAGACACTAGCAGAGCCGACTGTGCATGCCCGCGGCCATGGGTCCGACGCCGCAATTGCGCGCATGCGCAGTCGGCTCTACCAGTGTCTCACTGGCAGTGCCAACTGCGCAGGCATTGGACGTGACGCCGCTGAAGAAAAACGAAGAAAGAAGGGGAGGATCCTGCAGAAGATGGAGGCGTCGCAGGATCCTGTCCTCGAGCAGCAGTGCGGCCGCCCCCATCGCTGCGAGAGAACTAATTTACATACTGGTAAAAACCGGTATTTCTAAGGAACGGCACGGCGGAGATCACATCTAAAGGTAAGAGACGAATAGTCTTTCTAAAGGCTATGAGATGGAGAGTCTACAGAGATTCTTGAAGAAAGAGTTAGGGAGAAGGATGGGGACCGTTAGCAGGACGTAAAGTATCTTAGGGAGGATATACGTCTTGCGAATGTTTTAACTGCCCCCAAAGGGAATGAGGTCAGGCAGGAAATAAATGGGGAATAAATCTAACGGGTAAAATCGATGAGAAAGAAATCGAGTACCTGGATTTAGTCCTAATGGGTGATGAAAAAGGTATACGGACTAAAACGTTTTTTAAAAAAGTTGATAGTAACAGTCTGTTGAATTTTAAAAGTTTACACTATCACAAATGGATCAAGAATGTCCCATTTGGACAATTTAAAAGAATAAGACGCAATTGCACGAGCCAATCAGACTATATGGCACAGAGCAAGATCATGGCCACAAGGTTTAAAGATAAGAATTATCCAGCCCCTCTAATTAAAGAAGCTAAATCTAGGGAAGCAACCTTAGCCAAAAAGACTGCTTAGTCCCTAAAAAAGTTACAAAAAAAGAAAACGAGTATAAATACAATTTTATCACTACCTTTAATATAGCCCATCGTTCAATTAGGAAAATTTTAGAAAGACACTGGCATGTTTTGGCAAATGATCAATTTTTGAAAAAACTAATCCCGAAGAAACCTTCTATGACATTCAGGAGGGCACGAACCTTAAAGAGTCTTATTGCCCCGAGCAAATTAAGATCCTCTGGGAAAATGAATACTAAGTTTCAATCCAATAGTAAAAATGCCGGTAGCTTTAAATGTGGGCATTCGAGGTGTAAATGCTGCTTAAACATAGCACACAATACGAGGGAAGTCACTAGTAGGTCTACAAACGAAAAATTTTCCATCAGATCTAGACTAGACTGTTCATCGTCGTATGTTGTATATATTTTAAATTGCCCATGTGGGTTACAGTATGTGGGACGGACAACAATGTCTCTAAGAGATAGAATTAAGAAGCATCGCTCCAATGTTGCAAACGGCTATGAAAAACATAGCGTTTCAAGACATGCAAAGGCTAAACACGGGTGCAGCTTTTCTAATTTTATTGTGATTCCACTTGAACAAATTCCTAGCAATGTAAATAATCGGTTGTGTTTTTAAGAAAAGTGGAATAAAGAACGTATTTTAGCTCAAGAGAGTAGCGCAGTTTATCCTCGCATCCATCGGTCTTTCTTCTTCAAATAGCCACCCGTTACAACCAAGGTAGCCAGAAGAGCATCTCTGAACGCACAGTATGTCGAACTTTGAGGCAGATGGGCTACAGCAGCAGAAGACCACACCGGGTGCCACTCCTTTCAGCTAAGAACAGGAAACTGAGGCTACAATTTGCACAAGCGCATCGAAATTGGACAATTGAAGATTGGAAAAACGTTGCCTGGTCTGATGAGTCTCGATTTCTGCTGCGACATTCGGATGGTAGGGTCAGAATTTGGCGTCAACAACATGAAAGCATGGATCCATCCTGCCTTGTATCGGTAACGGTTCAGGCTGGTGGTGGTGGTGTCATGGTGTGGGGAATATTTTCTTGGCACTCTTTGGGCCCCTTGGTACCAATTGAGCATTGTTGCAACGCCAAAGCCTACCTGAGTATTGTTGCTGACCATGTCCATCCCTTTATGACCACAATGTACCCAACATCTGATGGCTACTTTCAGCAGGATAATGCAATGCCATGTCATAAAGCTGGAATCATCTCAGACTGGTTTCTTGAACATGACAATGAGTTCACTGTACTCCAATGGCCTCCACAGTCACCAGATCTCAATCCAATAGAGGAGCATCTTTGGGATGTGGTGGAACGGGAGATTCGCATCATGGATGTGCAGCCGACAAATCTGCGACTGCAACTGTGTGATGCCATCATGTCAATATGGACCAAAATCTCTGAGGAATGCTTCCAGCACCTTGTTGTATCTATGCCACGAAGAATTGAGGCAGTTCTGAAGGCAAAAGGGGGTCCAACCCATTACTAGCATGGTGTACCTAATAAAGTGGCCGGTGAGTGTAATAAAGCAGGATCGGTCAGGGCTCATTCACATCTGCGCCCCGGGTCTCCGTTATGCAGGTTTCCGTTTCCAGCCACAACATGATGGAAGCTGCCAACCGAGACACCTTGGATAGAGGAGGTCTGTCTTAATTTTTGGTTAAGGGTTTCCATGACCAGTATAAAGAGGGCCGAGGACAAGGGACAACTCTGACGGGTACCATTGTTAATACTAAAGGGCTCTGAGAGAGAACCATTAACCTTGACACGGGCAGGTATAGAGCGGGAAAGAACGCTGTTATAAATGCAATAGGAAAGCCAAACTTCAACACTGCTTTCATAAATGCCCATCTGACCCTATGGGAAGAATATGCAAATCCACCTTCCATGATGTAATTAGGAAGACAGTTGCTGCCTCATTGTTGCAAACCAATAGAGGGCGCTCACTGGAATGTGCAAGCCTGTCTTAAGACAGGATTCCAGTGAAATAACCCAATAATGGCTGCTCCCTTTAGCCTCATGCCCGACCTTCCAAGAGGCCTTTGTTTAGCAATGACGCTGGAATTATTACCAGGTTATAGTCTCTCAATCGAGGACAGCTGTTTCAATCTGGTTGGAGCTCATCAGCCCGATGTAGAGAGGACTATAACCTGGTAGAGGTGAGAGGCTTAGACAGGGTTCGGGGGATATTGTCACTCCTTAGGGAGAGACCACCATATAGGTGTGTGGAGACTTGTTAAGCCTTTAGCACTCCACTTTGCAAGGAACTATGGGAAGAATATGCAAATCCGCCTTCCATGATGTAATTAGGAAGACAGTTGCTGCCTCATTGTTGCAAACCAATAGAGGGCGCTCACTGGAATGTTTCACTGGAATCCTGTCTTAAGACAGGCTTGCACATTCCAGTGAGCGCCCTCTATTGGTTTGCAACAATGAGGCAGCAACTGTCTTCCTAATTACATCATGGAAGGCGGATTTGCATATTCTTCCCATAGTTCCTTGCAAAGTGGAGTGCTAAAGGCTTAACAAGTCTCCACACACCCATCTGACCCTGTTAAATTCCTTCTTGGCGTTGGTACCCAGAGGTACAAGGGGGATATTTCTACTTTTTGCCGCGTAAACAAGGTGAATTGATGGAGAGGCGTTGAGCATTGAACTACTTGAAAGAGTGACAAGTTGGCATAAGGTGACTGCAAGGAACCAGTAGAAGGCCATGTGGCCCCCAAGATGAAGGTAAAGGAAATAGGTAACGATGATAATATGTAGGAGTTGTAACGGGATGTTTGATTGGTTGGGTGCTTGGGTAACTGTCGATATGAACAAACACATGGTGTAAGAGCTCTGTTCCCAGCTCCATTGATTTTATCATTATCCGGCTTAACCAACCACTAACATAGCACTAGCTGTCTTTAGGAGAAACATCTGATACAAGGGATCCAAGTTGTACAAGACTCCACAGCTGCAGAAAACCTTAGAGAAATCGCCTGGAATGCTCTCCAAGATGGCGCCATTCTCTCCTCACTCTCTCCAGACCAGATCGTAGACCCCCTTGTTTGTCCTCATGAAAAAAGATGGTCAACGTGGTAGTCTGATAGGAATCCTTAATATTCTTCCACGGAAACTGCCTTCAAAAATGTCAAAAGATCTGGGGCACCCGGTATAACTCTGGCCTGACCGGACACTCCCTGGCAAACCTCCTAGGTTCAGGTCAAGACTTCTTGACACGTGACTTCACTTTGTCATAAAAAGAGTTATAAGGAAGATCATGGTTCCCCCAGGTGAACATTTGGGCAGGGGAATGAAAGGAGGAGCTGAGCTTTCCGAGACATTTACCGTTAAGGTCTTTCCAGTGGTGAGTCCATCAGCGTCCACAGCTACTCGATGCCATTTATTTCAGTTCTGGTTACAAACTAGTGCCAAAATATGTGTTCAGCATATGGTGTTACATGTACTTTCATACCACACTGGGGTTACCATGGGGGTCAGCAGCCAGAGGAATGAGATACATCATGGATGGGATCATGGTACCACTACAAATAGGCCAACTATAAGGTTCATTATGTGAATATTCTTGTTTTTTCACCACATTATGAAGTGCTATTCCGAGGTATAGGGGGATTCCTAAGTCAAGGAGGCCTGATCAGCGTGGCTCCCCAGGTAGTATGGGCTATGGACAATATGGAGAGTCTATGGAAGTGGAAAAAAAACCTGTCAGAATGTATGTGACCCATGAATCCAGTGAAAGTGCAGCAATAGGACAAGAACAAGAAGATGGGGTCAGCAGGACGGGGATGCAGCTGGTGGAGCGATGGTCCTGCAGGATCTGGGTGGGATGGACTTTACATCTTCTAAAGCTGCTGTTCACGGACCTGTTTGCTCATCTATGTATTCAAGATTTTCTCTTTACCTTGGTGTTAAAAAATTGTAAACCACATACAACCATGTAAAAAAGTACCAAGCTTCACTTTACCTACATGAACTTTTTTCGATTGGTGGTGGCTCTGCAGAACTGCTCACGTGTACACAGTCTTCAGCTTGGACACAGACGGCACTGCACGCCCACGATCTGGTTTTCTGTATTAATCAGCCACATGTCATGTTCACATCTGCGTTTGTTAATCTATTCAAGGAGGTATCAGCTTGGTACTGTCCTTGTAAGGGCGGGAGTTTCCCAGGGAGTACTATGTAAGACCCCTCCCTCCCTAGTTTGGCTTTGTACCTTATAGTGTGTGTGTTGGATTGCATCATTCCGAGCCAGTGGCGTAACTAGGAATGGCGGGGCCCCATGGCGAATGTTTGACATGGATTCCGCCGACTGACGCCAAAGACCCCATTGTGAACAGCCATGAACAATTATTATACTCTGGGGTCTTTTCACTTACCGATCCGAGCTCCTGCTGGGATCGGTAAGTAAATAGGGCCCGTTAAGTAAATAGGGCCCATTACTGCCTGGAGTAACTCCAGTCGGTAACGGCCTATTAAGAAAAAACCCCACTGTCGCCGGGCCCCTAATGTCCCGGGCCCTGTAGCAGCCACTACCCCTGCTACCCCAGTAGTTTTGCCACTGTTCCGACCCTCGGTTTGTCCTTTGGATATTCGTTTGCCTGCTGATTCTGCCATTGCTGTTCCTGTTCTGATTTGACCTTTGGCTTTCTACTGGATATTGCTTTTGTCTCCTAATTCTGCTTCTGACATTTTCTCCTGGTTTTGACCTTTTGCCTGTACGACTATTCTCCTGTTTCTGTTCTGCCCCGTAAGTCACTTGTAGGTTCTGGTTTGGATTTCATTTTGCAGATCATTTATTATTTGTACAGTTACGGTTTGCAGAATCGGTTGGTCTGAATTGTAACCAAAGTCCAACTGGCCTTGCGGCTAGCGCTGGTGAAGGCGTCTGAGGGTCTGTCTTTGGCTCGCAGTGCTGAGCTGATTTTAAGTAACTTGTTCTACTTCATTCTACTTCTCTAGTTCCTGATTATGTTTGGCCTTGAATCTCAACCATAACATTTGTACTGAGGAACGGGCTAAAATTCCTCCTAAGTGATGTGCGGGGCTGATCAACAATGACCAAAAACACTTAGATACAGATATTTCTGTACAAGGCGGACACACCAGATACTGAACGCAAAGGTTCACTTTCTTTTGCCATTCACAGATATGTGATGTTGGAACATTTATTCTATAGTCTATATTCTTTAGTCTAATATTGGAAGAATTTGCAAATCTGACTTCCATGATGTAAAGAGGGCGCTGACTGAGAATGTGCAAGTCTATCTTCCTTGATGTAATTAGGAATACAGTCTCAGTCGAGCACAACCTATAGAGTGCGCTCCCTTTAACATCATGCCGACCTACTCAGAGGCCTTTGTTTGCAATGATGTTGGGATTATACCAGATACAGTCTTCTCAGCCAAGGACAGCCGTTTCGATGTATCGCCATCTCATCAGCTTGGCGCGGAGAGGACTAATCTGGCAGAGGTGAGAGGCTTAGACAGGGTTAAGGGGATATCGTCACTCCATAGGGAGAGACCACCATATAGGTGTGTGGAGTCTTATTAAGCCATGAGCGCTCCACTGCAAAGGAACATGGGAAGAATATGCAAATCTGACTTCCATGATGTATGCCAGTGCCTCAAGTATGCTCACCAATAGAGGGCGCTCACTGAGAATGTGCAAGTCTATCTTCCATGATGTAATTAGGAAGACAGAGTCTCAGTCAAGAAAACCTATAGAGGGCGCTCCCTTTAACATCATGCCGACCTTCTCAGAGGCCTTTGTTTGCAATGATGTTGGGATTATACCAGGTACAGTCTTCTCCCTATGGAGTGACGATATCCCCTTAACCCTAAGTCTAATATTTTCGACTAATTTCATTGATTTGTTTTTTTTTCATCTACTTTTAGCCCTTGAGTGAAAATCTGTTGTAGTTTTAGAAAATTCTGAAGGTATCAAAAAATATAACCGCACATTAAATGGAATAAAACTGGGGACAACAGATCAAGAGAAGGACCTGGAAGGACCCCGTGTTTGTGAGATTGGAGGCTCAAAAAATCTGCTTGTTCAACAAATATATGTGTTGGCAATACCAAAATTTGGCACGATCTCTTCTATAGTGACTACATGTGGAGGGAAAGGCAAGCTAGAAGGGTTCTTTACAGTAATGTATGTCAGGAGGTAGTAAGGGAATAGACTATATCAGCATATAAATGGCACCACATGCATATAAGACATGTTATCAAGGTTAGAATTAGTCTAATATGAAGGTATAAGGTGGAACGCGATGGAACAAGTGGTTACTATTTCAGATTTTTGAGGACTTAACCTGGACTGACCAACCATTGTAATAACGTTGCACATAGCATTTATTATATCGCGACAATGGATGACCGAATCTATAGCGAGTTTGTTTCCAGGATCTTTAGAGTAGACAGATGGATGGGGAGTCTTTGAAAGTGGTCAGGCTTGAATGCTGTCATGAGGTTTATGGAGGTTGGGGCTAGACTTGGAGGGCTGGGCCTTCACCATATGTGCAGATTATTATGGCTGGTGCCAGGTGGAGTTGGAGGTTCTCCTTGGAGTCTGTAAAACAATGAATTATTTTTGTCCCCTTGTTGTTTCTACTATAATGTCTCCGCACCTAACGGCTTCTCCGTTGTGTGAATTTTCTGATGTCTGACTAGAGCTCTCTTGTTGGTAAAACGTTTGTCACATTCTGAACATATAAAAGGCTTCTCTCCGGAGTGAATTTTCTCATGTAGAAGAAGCCCCGATTTCCGGGCAAAACGTCTTCCACATTCCGAGCATGAAAATGGCTTCTCCCCGGTGTGAACGGTTTGATGTTTCACAAATACGGATCTCTGGGTAAAGCTTTTCCCACATTCCAGACATAAAAATGGCTTCTCCCCTGTGTGAATTTTCTCATGATCGGTAAGAATTGATTTTCGGGTAAAACGTTTCCCACATTCGAGGCATATAAATGGCTTTTCCCCCGAGTGAGTTTTCTGATGGGCAAAAAGAGCTCTTTTGTAGATAAAACTTTTGCCACACTCCATGCATAAAAATGGCCGCTCTCCTGTGTGAATTCTCTGATGTTCCACGAGGACCGATATGTGGTTAAAACCTTTCCCACATTCCGAACAGGAGAACGGTCTCTCGTCTTGGTGAAGTCTCTGATGTCTCTTCAGATGATCTTTACGCTTAAAACTCTTCCCACATTCTAGACATGAATATGGCCATTCCTCCAAGCTCTCTCTATGAATCCCACAATCCGAATTTGGAGACATGTTAGTAGCTGAGCCGTTGTGGACACTCTCCGATAGACAAAAAGGCATCTTGTGACCAGACGACAGCTCTCTGTTCCATAGACATGGGGTTGTATTGGGGATATCGAGGGACGCTCCAGATTTATCTTCTGATCCACAATCTGGAGATAAACGGACATGTCCATCCATGTGTCCTGTGGAATAATCTGCTGGGGAAAAAGATATTATTTAACAAACTAAAAAAAGTAGAAGCCTCACGTAAAAATGTATTCTCAGCCTGTGATAAAGGCTTCGATGTAAGTTTATGGAGGATGTATTTGTGAGTTATGTACTATTTTGGGGGCCACAGCGGTGTCATGTCACCATCAAGGAGACCGTCCATCTGACACAGCTCCTCACGTTCCTTCATTTATTCCTATAAGACTCACATTGAGGCTCTCATAGAATTGAATGGAGGAGCTGGAAGCAGAGAGCTCTGTCCACTGTATAGCGGCCCGATGCCTACAGCTGTATTACAGTGTTGGCCAAAAGTCTTGTCCCCCCCTGCAGTTCTGTCAGATAATCCTCGCTGTCCCCCAGATAATGATTACAAGCACAAACTCTTTGGTAATATCTTCATTTATTTTGCTTGCAATGAAAAAACACAAAATAGAATGAAAAAAAAAAGTCAAATCATTGATCATTTTACACAAAACTCCAAAACTGGTGCGGACAGAAGTATTGGCGCCCTCAGCCTAATACTTGGTAGCACAACCTTTAGACACAATAACTGCGCACAACCGCTTCCGCTAACCAGCAATGAGTTTCTTACAAGGCTCTGCTGGAATCTTAGACCCTTCTTCTTTGGCTCCTGCTCGCGGTCCCCCCTGAGATGTGAAGGGGGCCTTCTCCAAACTGCCACCAAGAGATCTCTCCCCCTCCCCCACAGGTGATCTATGGGATTCAGGGCTGGACTCATTGCTGCCACTTTACAAGTCTCCAGGGCTTTCTCTCACCACCATTTTCTAGTGCTGACCTGAAGTGTGTTTTGGGTCCTTGTCCTGCTGGAAGACCCCTGACCCCTGATGGAGACCCAGCTTTCTCACACTGGGCCCTACATTATGCTGCACAATGTGTTGGTCATCTTCAGACTTCATAATGCCATGCACACGGTCAAGCAGTCCAGTGCCGGAGGCAGCAAAGGAACCCCAAACCATCAGGGACCTCCGCCATGTCTGACTGTAGGGGGCGTCTTCTTTTCTTTGAAGGCCTCTTTTTTTCCTGTAAACTCTATGTTGAGGCCTTTTCCTACTTTTGTCTCCTCTGACCAGAGAACATTCTTCCAGAACGGTTTTGGCTTTCTCAGGTAAGTTTTGGCAAACTCCAGCCTGGCTTATGTCTCTGGGTAAGAAGTGGGGTCTTCCTGGGTCTCCTACCATACAGTCCCTTCTCAATCAGACGCTGACACTGGATAGTACGGGGTGACACTGTTGTACCCTCGGACTGCAGGGCAGCTGGAACTTGTTTGGATGTTAGTCGAGGTTCTCTATCCACCATCCGCACAATCTTGCGGTGAAATCTCTCGTCAATGTTTCTTTTGCGTCCACATCTCGGGAGGTTAGCCACAGGGCCATGGGCTTTACACTTCTTGATGACACTGCGCACGGTAGACACAGGAACATTCAGGTCTTTGGAGATGGACTTGTAGCCTTGAGATTGCTCATGCTTCCTCACAATTTTGCTTCTCAAGTCCTCAGACAGTTCTTTGGTCTTCTTTCTTTTCTCCATGCTCAATGTGGTCACACAAGGACACAGGGCAGAGTTTGAGTCAACTTTAATCCATTTCAACTGGCTGCAAGTGTGATTTAGTTATTTCCACCACCTGTTAGGTGCCTCAGGTAAGTAACAGGTGCTGTTAATTACACAAATTAGAGAAACATCACATGATTTTTCAAACAGTGCCAATACTTTTGTCCACCCTCTTTTTTATGTTTGCTGTGGAATTATATCCAATTTGGCTTTTTGACAATTCTTTTTGTGGTTTTCCAATGAAAACATTAAATGAAGATAATAATACCAAAGAGTTTGTGCTTGCAATCATTATCTGGAAGAAACTGAGTATTATCTGACAGAATTGCAGGGGTGCCAATACTTTTGGCCAACACTGTGGCCAAAAGTATAGCTCAATACTCCGCATAGCTCAATGGTGTGGGGGGGCAGGTGTTGGTCCCCTATTGATTAGGTATTTGTGGCCATAAAAATAAAGCCTAGACAACCCCTTTAACTGAATTACTTATTTCCTGTATAAGACTCTATGACATACATCATTGTGTCTGTAATGTGTCCACAGGTAACAATTCTCATCTACTACAATTAACTACACACAATCCTTACTTAAAGGGGAGGTCCTACAGAGAACATTCATCACCTATCCTCATCATACGTGACACATGTGTGATCACGGTGGGCCCCACTAATGGCAGGACGCCGCACTTAGCCAATTCCTCCATGGCATCAAATGCGCATAAATGTCAGAATCAGCCATTTTGTGCGGTATCTATCAGTATCACTACATGCAGTACTTTTGATAATGTGAACATACTCTAAGCAGGCTGATGTTCTTTTAGATAACTTTTCTATTTATGTATTTATTGCTTATGTCCTATGATGTCATTAATCCTCTTGGGTATATACTAAATGGATGTCACTGACACAACTAATGTTATGTTCACATTTGCGCCACAGAGTGCTTCAATGGACCAGAAAAAGGACACTTGGACCACTAAAACATCGGAAACCTACAACGCCCGATAGACCCCACTGACTATAATAGGATCTATTAGGTGTCAGAGATCTATGCGGTAGAGTCTCCTTACAGAGACCGACATGTGAGCCCAGCCTGAGCCCGGTGAAGTCCTAAGTGGCTAACAAACAGATCACTCTTACGGATTACATCTCATTGTGTCCTCATCCATTTCCACAAGGAGTGCCAGCTGAAATCTCTGAAGCCCTCTCTTTTTCTATCTGCTGTTCCCCTGTCCTGGAGATACACCAGACATGTGGGAGAATGCTGGGGATACACAAGGAGTTTCTCTTCCTTGTTTGATGCAGATTTTGCTGCAGTTTTTTGAGCCACAACCAGCAGTGGATCCAGCAGGAAGGAGAGGTCTAAGGGCTAGTTCACATGGGACAAGGAGGCGCCTCAAAATCCGCCTCCATACATTGGTGGTCTATGGAGACCACTGGCGCAAAAAAAAAGCAATCTGGACTATCTTCAGGCGCGGTGTCCACCTGGCGGTAGCAACCTCCAGTTGGTCCATTCAATTGAGCCGACTCCGGAGGGGGAAGCCGCCACCGCAACAGTCGTGGCAGGTAGGTTTTGACCTTAGTGTGACGCAGTGACAAAATCTGCCCCCCTGTGTGAACACACCCAAACAGTCTCCTTTATATTTCACATTCCTTTTTGAATCCAGTCCTGGCTTTGGCTCCACAAAATGGAGTAAAATCTGCACCAAAAAACAAACAAACTTAACTAACAGTATTCCTCATCGTCCACAGGATCGGTGCAGGGCCGACTGTTAATGACTAGAGATGAGCGAACACTAAAATGTTCGAGGTTCGAAATTCGATTCGAACAGCCGCTCAATGTTCGTGTGTTCGAACGGGTTTCGAACCCCATTATAGTCTATGGGGAACAGATACTCGTTAAGGGGGAAACCCAAATCCGTGTCTGGAGGGTCACCAAGTCCACTATGACACCCCAGGAAATGATGCCAACACCTCTGGAATGACACTGGGACAGCAGGGGAAGCATGTCTGGGGGCATCTAACACACCAAAGACCCTCTATTACCCCAACATCACAGCCTAACAACTACACACTTTACACACTCAATACCACCTCTCTGACAGTAGGAAAACACCTTGAAACATGTGTATTTGGCACTTGCAGTGAGGAGAGCTTGTCACCAGCAGTGAATTTGGCCCTTGTAGTAAGTTGAGGTTGGCACCAACATTTGTTTTGAAAATCAGGGTGGATTGAGCCTCTAACCAGCAGAGTTTGGGCAAATTCATGGTGGAGGGAGCCTCTAAAAACCCCAGTTTGGACCAATTCATGGTGGAGGGAGCCTCTAACCAGCCCAGTTTGGGCAAATTCATGGTGGAGGGAGCCTCTAAAAAACCCAGTTTGGACCAATTCATGGTGGAGGGAGCCTCTAACCAGCCCAGTTTGGGCAAATTCATGGTGGAGGGAGCCTCTAACCAGCCCAGTTTGGACCAATTAATGGTGGAGGGAGCCTCTAACCAGCCCAGTTTGGACCAATTAATGGTGGAGGGAGCCTCTAACCACCCCAGTTTGGACCAATTCATGGTGGAGGGAGCCTCTAACCAGCCCAGTTTGGACCAATTAATGGTGGAGGGAGCCTCTAAACAGCCAAGTTTGGACCAATTCATGGTGGAGGGAGCCTCTAAAAACCCCAGTTTGGACCAATTCATGGTGGAGGGAGCCTCTAACCAGCCCAGTTTGGGCAAATTCATGGTGGAGGGAGCCTCTAAACAGCCCAGTTTGGGCAAATTCATGGTGGAGGGAGCCTCTAACCAGCCCAGTTTGGACCAATTAATGGTGGAGGGAGCCTCTAACCAGCCCAGTTTGGACCAATTAATGGTGGAGGGAGCCTCTAACCAGCCCAGTTTGGACCAATTAATGGTGGAGGGAGCCTCTAACCACCCCAGTTTGGACCAATTCATGGTGGAGGGAGCCTCTAACCAGCCCAGTTTGGACCAATTCATGGTGGAGGGAGCCTCTAAAAAACCCAGTTTGGACCAATTCATGGTGGAGGGAGCCTCTAAACAGCCCAGTTTGGGCAAATTCATGGTGGAGGGAGCCTCTAAACAGCCCAGTTTGGGCAAATTCATGGTGGAGGGAGCCTCTAACCAGCCCAGTTTGGACCAATTAATGGTGGAGGGAGCCTCTAACCAGCCCAGTTTGGACCAATTAATGGTGGAGGGAGCCTCTAACCACCCCAGTTTGGACCAATTCATGGTGGAGGGAGCCTCTAAACAGCCAAGTTTGGACCAATTCATGGTGGAGGGAGCCTCTAAAAACCCCAGTTTGGACCAATTCATGGTGGAGGGAGCCTCTAACCAGCCCAGTTTGGGCAAATTCATGGTGGAGGGAGCCTCTAAACAGCCCAGTTTGGGCAAATTCATGGTGGAGGGAGCCTCTAAAAAACCCAGTTTGGACCAATTCATGGTGGAGGGAGCCTCTAAACAGCCAAGTTTGGACCAATTCATGGTGGAGGGAGCCTCTAAACAGCCAAGTTTGGACCAATTCATGGTGAAGGGAGCCTCTAAAAACCCGTTTGGACCAATTCATGGTGGAGGGAGCCTCTAACCAGCCCAGTTTGGGCAAATTCATGGTGGAGGGAGCCTCTAAACAGCCCAGTTTGGGCAAATTCATGGTGGAGGGAGCCTCTAACCAGCCCAGTTTGGACCAATTAATGGTGGAGGGAGCCTCTAACCAGCCCAGTTTGGACCAATTAATGGTGGAGGGAGCCTCTAACCAGCCCAGTTTGGACCAATTAATGGTGGAGGGAGCCTCTAACCACCCCAGTTTGGACCAATTCATGGTGGAGGGAGCCTCTAACCAGCCCAGTTTGGACCAATTCATGGTGGAGGGAGCCTCTAAAAAACCCAGTTTGGACCAATTCATGGTGGAGGGAGCCTCTAAACAGCCCAGTTTGGGCAAATTCATGGTGGAGGGAGCCTCTAAACAGCCCAGTTTGGGCAAATTCATGGTGGAGGGAGCCTCTAACCAGCCCAGTTTGGACCAATTAATGGTGGAGGGAGCCTCTAACCAGCCCAGTTTGGACCAATTAATGGTGGAGGGAGCCTCTAACCACCCCAGTTTGGACCAATTCATGGTGGAGGGAGCCTCTAACCACCCCAGTTTGGACCAATTCATGGTGGAGGGAGCCTCTAAAAACCCCAGTTTGGACCAATTCATGGTGGAGGGAGCCTCTAACCAGCCCAGTTTGGGCAAATTCATGGTGGAGGGAGCCTCTAAACAGCCCAGTTTGGGCAAATTCATGGTGGAGGGAGCCTCTAAAAAACCCAGTTTGGACCAATTCATGGTGGAGGGAGCCTCTAAACAGCCAAGTTTGGACCAATTCATGGTGGAGGGAGCCTCTAAACAGCCAAGTTTGGACCAATTCATGGTGAAGGGAGCCTCTAAAAACCCGTTTGGACCAATTCATGGTGGAGGGAGCCTCTAACCAGCCCAGTTTGGGCAAATTCATGGTGGAGGGAGCCTCTAAACAGCCCAGTTTGGGCAAATTCATGGTGGAGGGAGCCTCTAACCAGCCCAGTTTGGACCAATTAATGGTGGAGGGAGCCTCTAACCACCCCAGTTTGGACCAATTCATGGTGGAGGGAGCCTCTAAACAGCCAAGTTTGGACCAATTCATGGTGGAGGAAGCCTCTAAAAACCCCAGTTTGGACCAATTCATGGTGGAGGGAGCCTCTAACCAGCCCAGTTTGGGCAAATTCATGGTGGAGGGAGCCTCTAAACAGCCCAGTTTGGGCAAATTCATGGTGGAGGGAGCCTCTAAAAAACCCAGTTTGGACCAATTCATGGTGGAGGGAGCCTCTAAACAGCCAAGTTTGGACCAATTCATGGTGAAGGGAGCCTCTAAAAACCCGTTTGGACCAATTCATGGTGGAGGGAGCCTCTAACCAGCCCAGTTTGGGCAAATTCATGGTGGAGGGAGCCTCTAAACAGCCCAGTTTGGGCAAATTCATGGTGGAGGGAGCCTCTAACCAGCCCAGTTTGGACCAATTAATGGTGGAGGGAGCCTCTAACCAGCCCAGTTTGGACCAATTAATGGTGGAGGGAGCCTCTAACCAGCCCAGTTTGGACCAATTAATGGTGGAGGGAGCCTCTAACCACCCCAGTTTGGACCAATTCATGGTGGAGGGAGCCTCTAACCAGCCCAGTTTGGGCAAATTCATGGTGGAGGGAGCCTCTAACCAGCCCAGTTTGGACCAATTAATGGTGGAGGGAGCCTCTAACCAGCCCAGTTTGGACCAATTAATGGTGGAGGGAGCCTCTAACCACCCCAGTTTGGACCAATTCATGGTGGAGGGAGCCTCTAAACAGCCAAGTTTGGACCAATTCATGGTGGAGGGAGCCTCTAAACAGCCAAGTTTGGACCAATTCATGGTGAAGGGAGCCTCTAAAAACCCGTTTGGACCAATTCATGGTGGAGGGAGCCTCTAACCAGCCCAGTTTGGGCAAATTCATGGTGGAGGGAGCCTCTAAACAGCCCAGTTTGGGCAAATTCATGGTGGAGGGAGCCTCTAACCAGCCCAGTTTGGACCAATTAATGGTGGAGGGAGCCTCTAACCAGCCCAGTTTGGACCAATTAATGGTGGAGGGAGCCTCTAACCACCCCAGTTTGGACCAATTCATGGTGGAGGGAGCCTCTAACCAGCCCAGTTTGGGCAAATTCATGGTGGAGGGAGCCTCTAACCAGCCCAGTTTGGACCAATTAATGGTGGAGGGAGCCTCTAACCAGCCCAGTTTGGACCAATTAATGGTGGAGGGAGCCTCTAACCACCCCAGTTTGGACCAATTCATGGTGGAGGGAGCCTCTAAACAGCCAAGTTTGGACCAATTCATGGTGGAGGGAGCCTCTAAAAACCCCAGTTTGGACCAATTCATGGTGGAGGGAGCCTCTAACCAGCCCAGTTTGGGCAAATTCATGGTGGAGGGAGCCTCTAAACAGCCCAGTTTGGGCAAATTCATGGTGGAGGGAGCCTCTAAAAAACCCAGTTTGGACCAATTCATGGTGGAGGGAGCCTCTAAACAGCCAAGTTTGGACCAATTCATGGTGGAGGGAGCCTCTAAACAGCCAAGTTTGGACCAATTCATGGTGAAGGGAGCCTCTAAAAACCCGTTTGGACCAATTCATGGTGGAGGGAGCCTCTAAAAACCCCAGTTTGGACCAATTCATGGTGGAGGGAGCCTCTAACCAGCCCAGTTTGGGCAAATTCATGGTGGAGGGAGCCTCTAAACAGCCCAGTTTGGGCAAATTCATGGTGGAGGGAGCCTCTAAAAAACCCAGTTTGGACCAATTCATGGTGGAGGGAGCCTCTAAACAGCCAAGTTTGGACCAATTCATGGTGGAGGGAGCCTCTAAACAGCCAAGTTTGGACCAATTCATGGTGAAGGGAGCCTCTAAAAACCCGTTTGGACCAATTCATGGTGGAGGGAGCCTCTAACCAGCCCAGTTTGGGCAAATTCATGGTGGAGGGAGCCTCTAAACAGCCCAGTTTGGGCAAATTCATGGTGGAGGGAGCCTCTAACCAGCCCAGTTTGGACCAATTAATGGTGGAGGGAGCCTCTAACCAGCCCAGTTTGGACCAATTAATGGTGGAGGGAGCCTCTAACCAGCCCAGTTTGGACCAATTAATGGTGGAGGGAGCCTCTAACCACCCCAGTTTGGACCAATTCATGGTGGAGGGAGCCTCTAACCAGCCCAGTTTGGGCAAATTCATGGTGGAGGGAGCCTCTAACCAGCCCAGTTTGGACCAATTAATGGTGGAGGGAGCCTCTAACCAGCCCAGTTTGGACCAATTAATGGTGGAGGGAGCCTCTAACCACCCCAGTTTGGACCAATTCATGGTGGAGGGAGCCTCTAAACAGCCAAGTTTGGACCAATTCATGGTGGAGGGAGCCTCTAAAAACCCCAGTTTGGACCAATTCATGGTGGAGGGAGCCTCTAACCAGCCCAGTTTGGGCAAATTCATGGTGGAGGGAGCCTCTAAACAGCCCAGTTTGGGCAAATTCATGGTGGAGGGAGCCTCTAACCAGCCCAGTTTGGACCAATTAATGGTGGAGGGAGCCTCTAACCAGCCCAGTTTGGACCAATTAATGGTGGAGGGAGCCTCTAACCACCCCAGTTTGGACCAATTCATGGTGGAGGGAGCCTCTAACCAGCCCAGTTTGGACCAATTCATGGTGGAGGGAGCCTCTAAAAAACCCAGTTTGGACCAATTCATGGTGGAGGGAGCCTCTAAACAGCCCAGTTTGGGCAAATTCATGGTGGAGGGAGCCTCTAAACAGCCCAGTTTGGGCAAATTCATGGTGGAGGGAGCCTCTAACCAGCCCAGTTTGGACCAATTAATGGTGGAGGGAGCCTCTAACCAGCCCAGTTTGGACCAATTAATGGTGGAGGGAGCCTCTAACCACCCCAGTTTGGACCAATTCATGGTGGAGGGAGCCTCTAAACAGCCAAGTTTGGACCAATTCATGGTGGAGGGAGCCTCTAAAAACCCCAGTTTGGACCAATTCATGGTGGAGGGAGCCTCTAACCAGCCCAGTTTGGGCAAATTCATGGTGGAGGGAGCCTCTAACCAGCCCAGTTTGGGCAAATTCATGGTGGAGGGAGCCTCTAAACAGCCCAGTTTGGGCAAATTCATGGTGGAGGGAGCCTCTAACCAGCCCAGTTTGGACCAATTAATGGTGGAGGGAGCCTCTAACCAGCCCAGTTTGGACCAATTAATGGTGGAGGGAGCCTCTAACCAGCCCAGTTTGGACCAATTAATGGTGGAGGGAGCCTCTAACCACCCCAGTTTGGACCAATTCATGGTGGAGGGAGCCTCTAACCAGCCCAGTTTGGGCAAATTCATGGTGGAGGGAGCCTCTAACCAGCCCAGTTTGGACCAATTAATGGTGGAGGGAGCCTCTAACCAGCCCAGTTTGGACCAATTAATGGTGGAGGGAGCCTCTAACCACCCCAGTTTGGACCAATTCATGGTGGAGGGAGCCTCTAAACAGCCCAGTTTGGGCAAATTCATGGTGGAAGGAGCCTCTAACCAGCAGAGTTGTGGGAAAGCAGGGTGGAGGGAGCCTCTAACCAGCAGAGTTGGTGGAAATCAGGGTGGAGGGAGCCTCTAACCAGCAGAGTTGGGGGAAATCATGTTGGAGGGAGCCTAGTATTAGCAGAATTGTGCAACGCTTATGGTGGATGAGTATGAGGATGCGGAGGAATTGGAGAGGTTGAGTACAGACATGGAGTTTCATGTTGGGGTGCTTTACACAGGTGGGCACAAAAATGACGGCTCTACCCAGTGGTGGTTCATTTTTATCAAAGTGAGCCGGTCGGCACTCTCAGCTGACAGACGGGTGCGCTTGTCAGTGATGATGCCACCGGCTGCACTGAACACCCTCTCAGATAGGACGCTGGCGGCAGGACAGGACAGCACCTCCAAGGCATATAGGGCAAGTTCAAGCCACAGGTCCAACTTCGACACCCAATACGTGTAGGGCGCAGAGGGGTCGGAGAGGACAGGGCTGTGGTCGGAAAGGTATTCCCGCAACATGCGCCTATACTTCTCACGCCTGGTGACACTAGGACCCTCCGTGGCGGCACTTTGGCGAGGGGGTGCCATCAAGGTGTCCCAGACCTTAGACAGTGTGCCCCTCGTTTGTGTGGACCGGTGAGAACTTGGTTGCCTACTGGAGGAACTGCCCTCCCTGCCGCCAACGTCACATGCTGGAAACATCTCCATCATATTCTGCACCAATTGCCTGTGGCAAGCATTGATGCGATTGGCCCTCCCCTCTACCGGAATAAAAGACGAGATGTTGTTTTTATACCGGGGGTCAAGGATAGCAAAGATCCAGTACTGGTTGTCCTCCATGATTTTGACAATACGCTTGTCGGTTGTAAAGCACCCCAACATGAACTCAGCCATGTCTGCCACAGTGTTAGTTGGCATGACTCCTCTGGCCCCACCGGAAAGTTCAATCTCCATTTCCTCCTCATCCTCCATGTCTACCCATCCGCGCTGCAACAATGGGACGATTCGAAGTTGCCCGGAAGCCTCCTGTATCACCATCACATCATCGGACAACTCTTCTTCCTCCTCCTCCTCCTCCTCCTCCATTAAACGCAGTGAAGCGGACAGATGTGTGGACCTACTCTCCAGCTGTGACGGATCGGATGCTATCCCTAACTCCTCTGTGTGATCTGAGTTATCCCTGATGTCAATCAGGGATTCTCTCAGAACACACAAGAGCGGGATTGTAAGGCTCACCATCGCATCCTCAGAGCTCACCCTCCTTGTGGACTCCTCAAAGACCCGTAGGATGTCACAAAGGTCTCTCATCCATGGCCACTCATGGATGTGAAACTGAGGCAGCTGACTTTGTGGCACCCTAGGGTTTTGTAGCTGGTATTCCATCAAAGGTCTCTGCTGCTCAACCACTCTATTCAACATCTGAAACGTTGAGTTCCAGCGTGTGGGGACGTCGCACAAAAGCCGGTGTTGTGGCACATGCAGGCGTTGCTGGAGAGATTTTAAGCTAGCAGCGGCTACTGTCGACTTGCGAAAGTGGGCGCACATGCGCCGCACTTTCACCAGTAGCTCTGGAACATTGGGGTAGCTCTTTAGGAAACGTTGCACCACTAGGTTGAAGACGTGGGCCAGGCATGGAACATGTTGGAGTCCGGCAAGCTCCAGAGCTGCTACCAGGTTCCGGCCGTTATCACAAACGACCATGCCTGGGCCCAGGTGCAGCGGCTCAAACCATATTGCCGTCTCATCGAGGAGGGCATCCCTCACCTCGGAGGCAGTGTGCTGTCTGTCCCCCAAGCTGATCAGCTTCAGCACAGCCTGCTGACGTCTACCAACGCCAGTGCTGCAACGTTTCCAACTCGTAGCTGGGGTCAATCTAACAGCGGAGGAGGAGGCGGTGGCGGAGGAGGAGGCGGTGGCGGAGGAGGAGGCGGTAGAGGAGGAGGAGGAGGGGGGTGTTCTTCTCGTGTCCCTGCCAGGAATGTTAGGCGGGGAGACGAGGTACACCGGGCCAGTTTGGGAAGCAGTCCCAGCCTCAACTACATTCACCCAGTGTGCCGTCAGTGAAATGTAGCGTCCCTGTCCGCATGCACTTGTCCACGCGTCGGTGGTCAAGTGGACCTTTGTGCAAAGCGCGGAACTAAGGGCCCGCCTGATGTTGAGTGACACGTGCTGGTGCAAGGCGGGGACGGCACACCGGGAGAAGTAGTGACGGCTAGGGACGGCATAGCGAGGTGCCGCAGTTGCCATCAGGTCCAGGAAGGCGGGAGTTTCAACAAGCCGGAACGCCAACATCTCCTGGGCCAGCAGTTTAGCGATGTTGGCGTTCAAGGCTTGCGCGTGTGGGTGGTTAGCAGTGTATTTCTGCCGCCGCTCCAATGTCTGAGAGATGGTGGGTTGTTGTAAAGAAACGCCTGATGGTGCCTTTGATGGTGCAGGAGAAGGAGATAAGACAGGACCAGGGGAGGATGAGGTAGAAGTCAACAAAGTGGCGGAGGCAGATGAAGTGGTGTCCTGGCTCGTCCTCTGGAGTGCATCGCCAGCACAGTCAGCAGTGGCAGTGGCAGAGGCAGAGGCAGTGGCAGTGGCGTGAACGGCAGGCGGCCTTTGTCCTGCCGTTGCTGCCTGCCACTGATTCCAGTGCTTGGATTCCAAATGACGGCGCATTGAAGTGGTGGACAGGTTGCTCTTCTCAGAGCCCCTAATCAATTTCGAGAGGCAAATTGTGCAGACAACACTATATCTGTCCTCGGCGCATTCCTTGAAAAAACTCCACACCTTCGAGAAACGTGCCCTCGAGGTGGGAGTTTTTCGGGGCTGGGTACGAACTGGAACATCTTGGGAGATTCCGGGTGTGGCCTGGCTTCGCCTAAGCTGCTGACCTCTGCCTCTGGCTACCCTTTTTGGTGCTGCACCTGCCTCAACATCCACACTAATTTCCCCGCTTGACATCCCCCCTGTCCAGGTCGGGTCAGTGTCCTCATCATCCACCACTTCCTCTTCCAACTCCTGTCTCATCTCCTCCTCCCGCACAATGCGCCGGTCAACTGGATGCCCTGACGGCAACTGCGTCACATCATCGTCGATGAGGGTGGGTTGCTGGTCATCCACCACCAAATCGAACGGAGATGGAGGAGACTCTAGTGTTTGAGCATCTGGACACAGATGCTCCTCTGTTAGGTTCGTGGAATCGTGACGTGGAGAGGCAGGTTGAGGGACAATGAAAGGAGCGGAGAACAGCTCTGGGGAGCAGGGACAGTTTGGGTTATTGTTCTGTAAAGCTTCGGAATTTTGGGAGGAAGGAAGACAAGACTGTTGGGTAATAGGAGGAGAGGAGGCAGAGTCTGACTGGCTGCTGGACAATGTGCTGTAAGCGTTCTCTGACAGCCATTGCAAGACCTGTTCCTGGTTCTCGGGCCTACTAAGGTTTGTACCCTGCAGTTTAGTTAATGTGGCAAGCAACCCTGGCACTGTGGAGTGGCGCAATGCTTGCTGCCCCACAGGAGTAGGCACGGGACGCCCTGTGGCTTCACTGCTACCTTGCTCCCCAGAACCATTCCCCCGACCTCGCCCACGGCCTCGTCCACGTCCCTTTCCGGGAGCCTTGCGCATTTTGAATTCCTAGTTAGAAATTGGCACTGTATACCAGTAGTAAAAATTGTGGGTGCACGTAACCCCAATATATTCTTTGAATTACCAGTCAGAAACTGGCACTATATGGCAGTAGCAAGAAATGAGGGTATTTGTATTCCCAATATACTCTTTGAATTCCCAGTCAGACAATGGCACTGTATACCAGTAGTAAAAATTGTGGGTGCACGTAACCCCAATATATTCTTTGAATTACCAGTCAGAAACTGGCACTATATGGCAGTAGCAAGAAATGAGGGTATTTGTATTCCCAATATACTCTTTGAATTCCCAGTCAGACAATGGCACTGTATACCAGTAGTAAAAATTGTGGGTGCACGTAACCCCAATATATTCTTTGAATTCCCAGTCAGACACTGGCACTATTTGGCAGTAGCAAGAAATGAGGGTATTTGTATTCCCAATATATTCTTTGAATTCCCAGTCAGACAATGGCACTGTATACCAGTAGTAAAAATTGTGGGTGCACGTAACCCCAATATATTCTTTGAATTACCAGTCAGACACTGGCACTATATGGCAGTAGCAAGAAATGAGGGTATTTGTATTCCCAATATATTCTTTGAATTCCCAGTCAGACAATGGCACTATATACCAGTAGTAAAAATTGTGGGTGCACGTAACCCCAATATATTCTTTGAATTCCCAGTCAGACACTGGCACTATATGGCAGTAGCAAGAAATGAGGGTATTTGTATTCCCAATATATTCTTTGAATTCCCAGTCAGACAATGGCACTGTATACCAGTAGTAAAAATTGTGGGTGCACGTAACCCCAATATATTCTTTGAATTCCCAGTCAGACACTGGCACTATATGGCAGTAGCAAGAAATGAGGGTATTTGTATTCCCAATATATTCTTTGAATTCCCAGTCAGACAATGGCACTGTATACCAGTAGTAAAAATTGTGGGTGTATATAGCCCCAATTCTATTGCTAGGGGACTTGCAGGGTATTTCTGGGGTGAAGGTGGGGGGGCACACCGTTGGAACGGGTATCGGGGTATATATCGGGTATACGGGAATACACTGACAGTGTATTCCATTCAGGATCCTGGGAAAGCTGGGTTGCGGCGATTGAGCCCGTCAGTGCCACGTTACACTGACAAGCTTCTCCCTGGAATTTAGCTCTTACAAGAGCTGTTGGTTGTCTTCTCCTTCCTATCCTAGCCTGTCCCTGCCTACCCAGAATCTAAGCCCTAGCTAACTGGACGGAAACCTCCGTCCTCGGTGAATTGCAAGCTCAGAATGACGCGAACCTGGGCGTCGCTGTTCTTTTAAATTAGAGGTCACATGTTTTCGGCAGCCAATGGGTTTTGCCTACTTTTTTCAACGTCACCGGTGTCGTAGTTCCTGTCCCACCTACCCTGCGCTGTTATTGGAGCAAAAAAGGCGCCAGGGAAGGTGGGAGGGGAATCGAGTAATGGCGCACTTTACCACGCGGTGTTCGATTCGATTCGAACATGCCGAACAGCCTAATATCCGATCGAACATGAGTTCGATAGAACACTGTTCGCTCATCTCTATTAATGACCTAAATGAAAATCCCGATGAATGATTATTTTAGGACATGCCCCTTTTTACACACCCCTATATTTCGGTTTCAGTGGTTCACAAATGGAGAGCAAACACTTAGTGACAGATCCTTTAGCCAATGGCAGTGTGAGAGCACTGAACTAGTTCAATGTGAACGAGATGGCAGCCATTACTGAAACTGATGATTGCTTATTTGTCAGTTCATTGCCGAGCCCTAAACGTGTGCCAGATGGCCACTGACAGCCTGTTACCCTGGTGGAGGCAAAACCTACAAAGCTTTATTCTACCAGGGCATCTTCTGATAGTATTGTATGAAGACCCTCCATTATTCTGTTCACATGGAGGCCGGTGTAGGGACGAGAGATATGGAGGACACTCAGAGACTTCCTCACCTCGGCTGATGTCTCCAGGAATTCCCGCGGTCTTACTCTGCAGGTCAGGACTTCCATATGTCTCCTCTTCTATAGAGTTCATTGCTTCCTTATTGCCAGACACATCTTCACCCTACAGTACAGAATAACAGGAGACCTGTAGTCACTGGCGCCATCACTCACTGTCTGTACGTTACACTTATATCACATCTTCCATCTATGTATTAGGACGGATGGATGATCCAGCTCTACATGATATATACAGTACATGGCGAGACCTTGGCTTCATTTACCTGATGTACTTGCAGAATACCATCATTGGGGTACAGATGACGGGGACAATCCTGGGGGCCACACTCCTCGCTGCAGCCATCTGAAGAAACAATATGGACACAGTGACTGTTATTTTGTAGAGAATCGTTCCCAGGTCATGTTACTGCTACCACAGAATTGTACGGTCAGGATCGGGGGTTTCTGATCATATACAGAGTTTAGGATAAAAAAATATGGCTGCCGGGAAGTGACATCACATCCACTAGTCACATGGTCAAGCTGATGATCAGTCTCATTCAAATGAACAGGACTGAGATGTAGTATTGTCATGTGATCAATGGACCGACCCATCATTTATACCACCAAAGTGCCATCAATAATGATGAATGTGGCCTAGTGCAAAACCACCAACAAAGCTGCATGAAGGCGCTCATGTCTGTAAGCAATGGGTAAGACTAGGACAATGGTTAGGTTTAAAGGGGTTTTCCTTCAATGTGACAGCCAAGGCATATAGCATAAGATGGGTCCGGCTCCTGAGATCACATGAAACCGGGTGAAGACTTGCTGGCTGGACACTGTTTGGTTTATAAAGGGAGTCCTGATTGAGGACTATTACATCCTGCTCTATACACTACTTACATGGCTTTTCCAGGACTTACATATTGTTGACCTATCTTTAGGATAAGGAATGTTTATGAGACTGTGGGCATTCGACCCTCAGGACCCCTGCAATCAGCTGCAACCTTTTTCCTGTGTCGATGACATCACGTTCATCGTCACTACTTCCTGGCACCCTTAGTGGCTGCCTCGATACAGGGCTCCAAGCTGGGAGCAACCTTTATCTTTCCTTTCTCACTCTTTTTCTCTGTATCTTCAAGAATCCTGTAACCAAGCAAACTAGCACTATGAATTAGAAACTATAAATCGAATGGAAGATCCTGTGGAGTATTTTGTTCCTTTTGTTTCTATTGTTAAGCATGGACAATGACTCAAGACCTGGAGTTTTTCCTGTGCACATGTGCCTGTTACCATCCCCCCAGGAGCGAAGGACAGCATGGACACCATGTGGCATGGAGGAGAAACCTTCATGGAAGTATGGACTTCTTCTTTTCAAGGAGATGATTTTTGGAGTCTATTGCTGATGTGTGAAGATGCTACAGCTGACTGGTATTTCTTTCTTTTACTGTGGACACATAGGACTCTGTTACAGCCTGGGAACCGACCATCACCCACCTACCCCAGGAGTTATGGAAGCTTGACAAGAGAGCAGCACCATGTATACCTGGATGGCTTCGGACCTCTCTGGGCAGTAGAACACAGTGGTAAGAAGAAAGGAAGAAGAGGAGGAGGAGGGCTTGTGATGAAGGATATTTGGGGCATTTTTTTTTGTGGTTAATGGACAATAGTGCTGATACAAGATACCGAACTATCAGCTGTGAGCAGGAGATCTCACTACGTACCAAAGGAACTACCACATGTTATCATGATCGCTGCATATGTCCCCCACCTCTGCAAAATGTTTTTCTGCTTGTTATATCTACATGCTGTGACCCCCCTCCTCGTGTCCTACAACCACTTTCGGCTGTATTATCAACATCACTCCACACAGAGAACTAAATGATCCTGCAGTGTGTCTGTGTTTCTTTCCTTTTTAGTTGCTCTGATTCCTAGGATTTCTCTATCTGCCATGAGCTTCTATGTGTTTCTCTCTTGTTATATACTACTGTACCATCTATGAAACTGTATCACTGAAATTTCCCCATTGTGGGACTATTAAAGGATTATCTTATCTTATCTTATATGGTACAGAAGCAGCTCAGCCCGATTTAAGTGAATGAGGCTGAGCTGCAATAACAAACATGGCCCCTGTGCTCTGTACAGTGTGGTTCTTGGTATTCAGTGAGAGGGTTCACCTGAACACTATGGCAGGCAGCTGATCTGTGGTGGTCCCAGATGTCGGACCCCCCAGTGATCACAAACTGATGACCTAAAAAGTTGTATGATGGTTATTAGGATTGTAAGATACAAAGTAGACCACTTACATTCTTTAGGATTAGAGATGAGCGAGTACTGTTCGGATCAGCCGATCCGAACAGCACGCTCGCATAGAAATGAATGGACGTAGCCGGCACGCGGGGGGTTAAGCGGCCGGCCGCCATCAAAGCGGAAGTACCAGGTGCATCCATTCATTTCTATGGAGCGTGCTGTTCGGATCGGCTGATCCAAACAGTACTCGCTCATCTCTATTTAGGATGTCTGAAGATCCTACAGATGTAGGTGTCGGCTACAGGAGATCTAATCTTTAAGATCTATAAGGTGTCTTGTTATTGCTTGTGTAATAGGCTGTTACTTACAAGCACAACCTTGTTCTCTTCACATATGTATATATATATTTGCCCCAGGACAGTATATAGCTGGTACTCACCTGGGCCTACATCTACAGGTATTTCCTCCTCCTTACACATCTCTTCTGCTACAACCTCCACTTTAATATCAGGCAGGTCTTCTCCCTAAGTCAGTATAGAAGATGGCGGAGAGTAAACCCATAACCCATAGAGTGAGCTCAGTACATGTAGATGACCCCGCTCCCTTAGACATCATATAGAGCAATGGTTCTCAGCATTGTCTCACTAGGGGCTACTTTGCTTGAAAGGTTTGAGACCCGCCGATATAGAGGATTGCGTCATCGTCACTTACCTGATAATCCTGTGGGATTCTGGGATTTTGCTTTTGACAACCCTGGTAATAGCCAGAAGTGAGACATCTTGTAGGTACATTGTGGTCAGTGGGTCCATCTGCAGAATACGAGCACATGGCAGCTGGAGACGTTACTATATCGCATTATATATTACAAACAACTGAGACTATGGGTAAAGAAGCAACCTAAGGTCCAAGGGAGGTGTGATGGACGCCATGATCCATGTGAAGGTCTAGCAGGGTACTACAGGGTGTATAATGAGACATCTTACCCCAGGCAGGGAGGATTCAGGGGCTATTACTCACCTGGACTGATATCGACAGGGGTTTCTTCCTCCTTATATTGCTGTCCGCTGCTCACATACATCTCAGTTCCTGGTGTTACCTCCATTTTACCACCAGTCGCACCTTCACCCTAATATAATATATAGGTAATGACACCATAAGTCCCAGAGATTATCTGATCATGTGTATACGGCTGAAGAATAGGCTTTACAGACACTAGGCTCACATCTCAGGATTTTAATATACATTTTTAGTGGTTTTCCATCTCATCTCCATCTGATCACTATAAAAAAAAAGAGGATGTAATGGCGTAATAGACAGCACTAGTCGCTGCAATGCACTATAACAACCCTTTAATAGAGGCCATAGCAGCCTGTTCCTGCCTTGAATGGTCATGCAGGCTTTGTTTGTGGCAATGGGATGAGGTTCTTACTCTCTATAGAGTCTCTCTAAATGAATTCCGCAATCTGATTGGTGGTTCTGGGTGACCTGTGCATTAGTTTTAGTAAATCTCCGTCATCATGCCTTGTATTACAGTCTAATGTCCCGGCTATCCCGGCGGCACTCACCTCTCCAGTCAGCAGCTCAATGATCTGCTTGGTGAGGTCCAGGATCTTCTCATTGTTCTTCCTCTCAGGTATCAGTGATGGAGGTGATGGCTCCGTCATTGTGTTCTGGTTCCTGCTCCTTCCTCCTGACACGTCGGGACGGCTACTTGGGGTCACACGTTCTCCAGATGTCTTCTTCACTACGGTGTAATCCTGTGTATGGTATATAACACTATATACATAAAAGAGAACCTTTCATGCGCTCTAACATTGGCGGTATTATATACTGCTAGAAAGCCAAGGTGCTGGAGATATTGGTACTGTTAGGCCATGGAAGAACACCATCACAACGGTCTACTGTCCTAGAGTGGTATCTTCTCTGATCTACTGAAGGCAGCCATCATCAAACCCCTTGTGAAATTAAGCCTCCATGGACCCACATGGCTTGAGTAGCTACAGGCCTGTCTCTAACCTACCCCTCCTGGTGATGGCGTCTGACATCAGGAATACACATAGCACTGACTCTGCCCTCACACCAGTACTAAATGACCTGCTCACCGTCTGCTTGATGACTTCAAAATCCATCAATAACTTAGGCCCCGACTACTTAAAGAAACATCTGGAGCTCCATAATCCTTGTGGACCCCTCAGATCAGCAGGGACAAATAAACCGTCCATCACCAGGATCCACCGTAACCCTTAAGTACTATCATGGTGTCTATCATAATGATAGGTGTATGATTGTGGTGTATGATAGACACTGTGACAGTACTTAAGGGTTAAACGATGTGGAGCCGGAGCCTTCGGCCATGCAGCCCCCACTCCCCAAAACGCGTTACCTGGACCGATGAGAGAGATCTCATACCTGGACAATTTTATATCAAAACATGGCGCACCATATAAGGAGTTAAATGGGGAGGGGGTCCATGGTGCTCCTTCCCCGGGTTATCTGAAGGGACGGGGAAATAATAATAATTTTCTCCTGTGCTATCACCAAATGTTCACTGGAACTTGACTTGACTTGACTATGAATTTGACTCCAAGGAAACAATGTGGCACCAGAACATCTTGCATGGACTGTACCACACAGGTTCTCCACTGGGGGCACAATCTCCTATCTCAGTTACTGATGATGATTAGACAGGCTCCCGTCACACAGTTATAACTTGGTGAGCTCATGATTCCCAGAATCCCTCACCTCTCCAGTCAGCAGGTAGATGATCTCCAGGGTGAGGTTTAATATCCGGTCGGCCATGTCTTTTCTATCCTTGTCTCTCCTCAGGCGATTAGATAAGAAAAGGACCATTGTCTTGTGGAGGACTAGACAGGATGGATCCCTTACTGAAGAAACCAACAAGAAATACATGATATCAGTGTTGGAGCGTTCCTACAATCATCAGCCATGACATTAAATGAGGTGATGGTAGTTAGATCAATGGTTCTCAACCTGATGTCCATGTACTAGCGGGGGTATACGATGCTAACCCAAGAGGTACGCGGTGTGGTGAGAAACATCAAGGACGAATGCCCATGCATCACTGACGGCACCATCATCCTTACCTTACAATGAGGGGTTCCATAAGTACGGATGGACGTACACTCCAGATAATGAGTGGTGGGCTACACTCACTACTCCATCCCTCCAGGGGGCAAGTACTGATGTCCCAGCAAGCCCCAAAACAGACAGAAATCATGGAGCAGAGTGGTAAGTAATGAATGCTACTCCGGGGGCTACTCAATCGGGATGTTTTTCTTTCTTTAAAAATTTGAGAACCACTGGCCTAGATGACACCTCCAAAGCAGCACATCGTCTAGGGCAGGGGTCTCAAACTCAATTTACGTGGGGGCTGCTGGAGGTAGAGTCTGGGTGAGGCTGGGCCGCATCAGGTTTTCCACAAGCTATGCTCGCCGCAGCAAATTTATGATGTCTCCGCCCATTCTTATTCATTTTCCATGTGCCCCCACACAGTATAATCCTCCTACAGTCACCCGCACATTATATGTCCCCACATTATAATGTTCCCTTCCAACTGCCCCACAGTATTAGGTCCCTCTCCTGGTGCCCCAGTTTAAACTGGGGGAAGCTAGAGGGGACATGAAACTGGGGCAGCTGGAGGGGGACATTATACAGTGGGGGTAGTTGGAGGAGGGCAATAAATTAATGGCAGATGAAGTGGGACATTAAACTGGGGGCAACTAGAGGGGGACATTAAACTCGGGAGGCTAGGCGTGTGCTCTTAGTATACTCTATTGTTAGGTGTGTATACAAGGATTCTTTCAGCCAGCCAGCCATGCAGGAGAGTGACCTGTCATCACCTCAGCAATGTGAAACATTCATCTTTTCTGTATGAAGATGAGTTGTTGATGCCCCACATGTCGCTGATGAATCCATGCCCATGTTCATGTCTTTGTATTAGGAGAAGACCTGACGTCGCCATCCCCTTAGTGTGATCTTGCACAGGGGCAGTGCACTATTACAGACCTCCCCATGAAGCTTCTTCTCTTACAGTCACAGGTTGGGCCGAGCCAGTGGTGCTTGGGTACTACTATCATACAAGCTGAGGGCAGTGAGAACATACTGCACATGCGCAAGACTTTGCTGAGGGGACGGTGACGTCGGAACAGCTCCCACTACCCAGGGGAAGCAAAGACATAAACGGGGCGTGGATTTGTCAGCTAGAGCAGTGAACAGGACCTAAGGGGGAGCCCCCTGTGCTCTGAGGACCGAATTTGTATAAGAAATAAAAGTTCATTTTCTTGGCATCCACAGCAGTCTCATTGATAAAAAAAAAAAAAAAAAAGGTACTGTATTCATTGTATCAGTGATACCCCATCCATATTACTATGGGGGCAGTGATATTGGCAGGGGGATATGGGGAGATGATGGACCCCTTTAGTGAAGAATTTAATACAATAAATGCAAAACTGCAACTACTCATGGTAAAATTACATGTGCACTCGGTGAGGTTCTCATGCAGTTTTAACCACATCTCAACCATTATGTGTGAATATACACTTAGACCTGAAGAGCCATCCTAGTAAGGGGATGATAGCAGAGGAGTCCGGTATATAGGAGGACATAAGGAGCATTATACACAGGCGATGGTGGAGCCGTCCTATTTATAGGGGATGATAGCAGAGGCGGCCTGTATATAGGAGGACAGAGATAATATAATACACAGGCGATGATGGAGCCGCTCTATAGGAGATGAGAGGAGTCCTGTATATAGGAGGGCATAGGGAACATTATATATAGGCAATGATGAAGCCGTCCTATTTGTAGGGTATAATAGCAGGGGATTCCTGTATATAGGAGGGCAAAGGAAACGTTATATAAAGGGGATGGTGAAGCTGTCCCATTTATAGGGGATGATAGCAGAGAAGTCCTGTATATAGGAGGACAGAGGGAATAATATAAAGACCTCCAAGAAAGCCTGTCAGTGCTGGAAATATTCAGCACCACATGGGCCTTACCCATCAACCAGAAGAAGACCAAAGTCATGGTATTTCAGAAGAAGGGCCACAATAAAGCCTCCACCACCCCACAATTCACACTGAACGGCTCCACACTGGAGAAAACCAACAGCTACACCTACCTCAGCCAATCAGGAAGCTTCAAAGCAGCAATAGAAACCCTGAAAGCAAAAGCCTGCAGAACCTTCTACGCCATCAGAAGACAACTGTACCACCTCAAACCACCGGTGAGGGTCTGGATGAAGATCTTCGATGCAGTCATCACCCAGATCCTTCTCTACGGCAGTGAAATCTGGGGCCCAGCCACCTACCCAGACCAGCCAAAAATGGAACTCTAGCCCTACAGAGACCGTCCACCTGGAGTTCTGCAAGTACCTGCTCCATGTCCATTGCAACACCTCCAACATGGCCTGCAGGGCAGAGCTAGGCAGACTCCCCCTATGGCTCACCATACAGAAGCAGCAGCAGCAACCCCGACTCCTACCACCACCAAGCATGGCTAAGCCACAAAACTCGAAACAAACCTGAAACACCCCAACCAAACAACAGCCAACCACCACACTAAAAACACCAACAGATGACAACCAAGGCCCAAATAAAGGCGACCACAGAGGCAAAGAGCAATACATCGAAGAATGGAGAAACAAAATAAATAACTCCCAGAAACTCAACGTATACCATGCTCTGCAAAGGGACTACACCATGGCCACCTACCTGGAGAGAATACGCCACCCCAAACACAGACAGACCCTGAGCCGGTACAGACTGAGCGCCCACAACCTAGAGATAGAGACGGGGCGATACAGACAGACGTACAAGCCACGGGAGAAGAGACTGTGCCAGCACTGTGACCAGGGGGCCCTAGAAGATGAGACCCACTTCTTGCTACACTGCACCAAATACTCAGCTGTGAGGGCCGTCTACTACCAAAGACTCTCTGCCCACATCCCAGATGAGAAGAGGAAACTCTACATCCTACTGGGAGAAGAAGAGGCCACTGTGGAGATCGCTGCCCAATACGTGTCCAGCTGTCACCAAACAAGAGGAAGATGAGACTCCAAAGACTATTAAACCCCCCACCCAAAGACCTTTAAGCTCCCCCACCCACCCACTCCCACCCATACCTGCACGTCCCAAACAAGAACGACAAGACCCCAAGGACACACGAACCCCCAAACCATTCTTTGCTTTGGCAATACTTAATGTTTTTGTTCAGTTCTGCTAATAAAGCCCCGTTGTATCCTAATAGGTGATGATGGAACCGTCCGATTGATAGGAAATGATAGCAGAGTCCTGTATGTAGTAGTAATATAGAGTCCCTGTATATATCAGTGCACATAGAGTCCCTGTATACATCAGTGCACATCCTGTATAAGTGGAGGACATACTTGGGCAGCATGGTGGCTCAACATCTGCATGGAGTTTGTATGTTCTCCTTGTGCTTGGTTGGGATTCCTCTGGGTACTTTCTCCCATATTCTGTAGACGCAGTGATAGGGAAAGCAGATTGCGAATCCTATATAGGATAGTGACTAATAATATCTGCATACCTCCCAACCGTCTTAGATTCCAAGTCCTGTCCCGTTGTCCTGGTCAGAGGGAGGTATGTCCCGACTCATCTGAGTCTTGTCCGGAAGTAGATGAGTTAAATACAATGATGAAGCAGGAGCCATCGACGGACAGCCACTGCTTCACCATTGTGAGTGAGGCAAATCCCTGTGTGCTCTGGTCCCGGGAGCTGTAGGGTCATGAAATGACTTCACTCACATCAGGCCTGCAGCTCCCTGAACAGTCCAGGACAAGAGACAGCAGAGTGTGCAACAGGAGTGCGAGGAGGGGTGAGTAGCAGTGATTTATTATGTTACACTGTGGAGCCAGATGAAGAGGGGGCATTAAACTGGGGGCAGATGAAGGGGGACATTAAACTGGGAGAAGATGAAGGGGGGGGCATTAAACTGGGAGAAGATGAAGGGGCGACATTAAATTGGGGGGTAAATGAAGGGGGAACATTAAACTGGGAGCATATAGTGTTATGGTGGCTGTATGAGCATTATACTGTGTAGGGGCACATAGAAAAATGGATAAGAATGGGTGGGGTCAATGTAGAAGTGGGTGGAGCTAAATTTACTATCCCTCTTTGTATCCTTGGACAGTTAGGAGCCATGTATCTGTAACGCGCTGCAGAACACCATGACATATATAAGAGGAATAAACAACAGGGGTATTTACTCTATAGAGGAGGTCTGCAATTCTCAGTATATATCAGACGCCTCTGGTCTATAGGGGGCAGCAGAGGCGGCCTGTATATAGTAGTACTATAGACTCCCTGTATATATCAGGGGCCTCTGGTCTATAGGGGGCAGCAGAGGCGGCCTGTATATAGTAGTACTATAGACTCCCTGTATACAGCAGAGGCCTCTGGTCTATAGGGGGCAGCAGAGGCAGCCTGTATATAGTAGTACTATAGACTCCCTGTATATATCAGAGGCCTCTGGTCTATAGGGGGCAGCAGAGGAGTCCTGTATATAGTAGTACTATAGACTCCCTGTATATATCAGAGGCCTCTGGTCTATAGGGGGCAGCAGAGGCGGCCTGTATATAG
Organism: Leptodactylus fuscus; assembly: GCF_031893055.1. Taxonomy (NCBI): domain Eukaryota; kingdom Metazoa; phylum Chordata; class Amphibia; order Anura; family Leptodactylidae; genus Leptodactylus; species Leptodactylus fuscus. Next base: position 80,927,888 of record NC_134274.1, on the reverse strand, counting down.
TAGTACTATAGACTCCCTGTATATATCAGAGGCCTCTGGTCTATAGGGGGCAGCAGAGGCGGCCTGTATATAGTAGTACTATAGACTCCCTGTATATATCAGAGGCCTCTGGTCTATAGGAGGCAGCAGAGGCGGACTGTATATAGTAGTACTATAGACTCCCTGTATATATCAGAGGCCTCTGGTCTATAGGGGGCAGTAGAGGCGGCCTGTATATAGTAGTACTATAGACTCCCTGTATATATCAGAGGCCTCTGGTCTATAGGGGGCAGCAGAGGCAGCCTGTATATAGTAGTACTATAGACTCCCTGTATACAGCAGAGGCCTCTGGTCTATAGGGGGCAGTAGAGGCGGCCTGTATATAGTAGTACTATAGACTTCCTGTATATATCAGAGGCCTCTGGTCTATAGGGGGCAGCAGAGGCAGCCTGTATATAGTAGTACTATAGACTTCCTGTATATATCAGAGGCCTCTGGTCTATAGGGGGCAGTAGAGGCGGCCTGTATATAGTAGTACTATAGACTCCCTGTACATATCAGAAGCCTCTGGTCTATAGGGGGCAGCAGAGGAGTCCTGTATATAGTAGTACTATAGACTCCCTGTATATATCAGAGGCCTCTGGTCTATAGGGGGCAGCAGAGGCAGCCTGTATATAGTAGTACTATAGAATCCCTGTATATATCAGAGGCCTCTGGTCTATAGGGGGCAGCAGAGGCGGCCTGTAGATAGTAGTACTATAGACTCCCTGTATACAACAGAGGCCTCTGGTCTATAGGGGGCAGCAGAGGCGGCCTGTATATAGTAGTACTATAGACTCCCTGTATATATCAGAGGCCTCTGGTCTATAGGGGGCAGCAGAGGCAGCCTGTATATAGTAGTACTATAGACTCCCTGTATATATCAGAGGCCTCTGGTCTATAGGGGGCAGCAGAGGCAGCCTGTATCTAGTAGTACTATAGAATCCCTGTATATATCAGAGGCCTCTGGTCTATAGGGGGCAGCAGAGGCAGCCTGTATATAGTAGTACTATAGAATCCCTGTATATATCAGAGGCCTCTGGTCTATAGGGGGCAGCAGAGGCAGCCTGTATATAGTAGTACTATAGACTCCCTGTATATATCAGAGGCCTCTGGTCTATAGGGGGCAGCAGAGGCAGCCTGTATATAGTAGTACTATAGACTCCCTGTATATATCAGAGGCCTCTGGTCTATAGGGGGCAGCAGAGGCGGCCTGTATATAGTAGTACTATAGACTCCCTGTATATATCAGAGGCCTCTGGTCTATAGGGGGCAGCAGAGGCAGCCTGTATATAGTAGTACTATAGAATCCCTGTATATATCAGAGGCCTCTGGTCTATAGGGGGCAGCAGAGGCGGCCTGTATATAGTAGTACTATAGAATCCCTGTATATATCAGAGGCCTCTGGTCTATAGGGGGCAGCAGAGGAGTACTGTATATAGTAGTACTATAGAATCCCTGTATATATCAGAGGCCTCTGGTCTATAGGGGGCAGCAGAGGCAGCCTGTATATAGTAGTACTATAGAATCCCTGTATATATCAGAGGCCTCTGGTCTATAGGGGGCAGCAGAGGCGGCCTGTATATAGTAGTACTATAGACTCCCTGTATACAGCAGAGGCCTCTGGTCTATAGGGGGCAGTAGAGGCGGCCTGTATATAGTAGTGCTATAGACTCCCTGTATATATCAGAGGCCTCTGGTCTATAGGGGGCAGCAGAGGCAGCCTGTATATAGTAGTACTATAGAATCCCTGTATATATCAGAGGCCTCTGGTCTATAGGGGGCAGCAGAGGCGGCCTGTATATAGTAGTACTATAGAATCCCTGTATATATCAGAGGCCTCTGGTCTATAGGGGGCAGCAGAGGAGTACTGTATATAGTAGTACTATAGAATCCCTGTATATATCAGAGGCCTCTGGTCTATAGGGGGCAGCAGAGGCAGCCTGTATATAGTAGTACTATAGAATCCCTGTATATATCAGAGGCCTCTGGTCTATAGGGGGCAGCAGAGGCAGCCTGTATATAGTAGTACTATAGAATCCCTGTATATATCAGAGGCCTCTGGTCTATAGGGGGCAGTAAAGGCGGCCTGTATATAGTAGTACTATAGACTCCCTGTATATATCAGAGGCCTCTGGTCTATAGGGGGCAGCAGAGGCAGCCTGTATATAGTAGTACTATAGAATCCCTGTATATATCAGAGGCCTCTGGTCTATAGGGGGCAGCAGAGGCGGCCTGTATATAGTAGTACTATAGACTCCCTGTATACAGCAGAGGCCTCTGGTCTATAGGGGGCAGTAGAGGCGGCCTGTATATAGTAGTACTATAGACTCCCTGTATATATCAGAGGCCTCTGGTCTATAGGGGGCAGCAGAGGCAGCCTGTATATAGTAGTACTATAGAATCCCTGTATATATCAGAGGCCTCTGGTCTATAGTGGGCAGCAGAGGCAGCCTGTATATAGTAGTACTATAGACTCCCTGTATATATCAGAGGCCTCTGGTCTATAGGGGGCAGCAGAGGCAGCCTGTATATAGTAGTACTATAGAATCCCTGTATATATCAGAGGCCTCTGGTCTATAGGGGGCAGCAGAGGCGGCCTGTATATAGTAGTACTATAGACTCCCTGTATACAACAGAGGCCTCTGGTCTATAGGGGGCAGCAGAGGCGGCCTGTATATAGTAGTACTATAGACTCCCTGTATATATCAGAGGCCTCTGGTCTATAGGGGGCAGCAGAGGCAGCCTGTATATAGTAGTACTATAGACTCCCTGTATATATCAGAGGCCTCTGGTCTATAGGGGGCAGCAGAGGCAGCCTGTATCTAGTAGTACTATAGAATCCCTGTATATATCAGAGGCCTCTGGTCTATAGGGGGCAGCAGAGGCAGCCTGTATATAGTAGTACTATAGAATCCCTGTATATATCAGAGGCCTCTGGTCTATAGGGGGCAGCAGAGGCAGCCTGTATATAGTAGTACTATAGACTCCCTGTATATATCAGAGGCCTCTGGTCTATAGGGGGCAGCAGAGGCAGCCTGTATATAGTAGTACTATAGACTCCCTGTATATATCAGAGGCCTCTGGTCTATAGGGGGCAGCAGAGGCGGCCTGTATATAGTAGTACTATAGACTCCCTGTATATATCAGAGGCCTCTGGTCTATAGGGGGCAGCAGAGGCAGCCTGTATATAGTAGTACTATAGAATCCCTGTATATATCAGAGGCCTCTGGTCTATAGGGGGCAGCAGAGGCGGCCTGTATATAGTAGTACTATAGAATCCCTGTATATATCAGAGGCCTCTGGTCTATAGGGGGCAGCAGAGGAGTACTGTATATAGTAGTACTATAGAATCCCTGTATATATCAGAGGCCTCTGGTCTATAGGGGGCAGCAGAGGCAGCCTGTATATAGTAGTACTATAGAATCCCTGTATATATCAGAGGCCTCTGGTCTATAGGGGGCAGCAGAGGCGGCCTGTATATAGTAGTACTATAGACTCCCTGTATACAGCAGAGGCCTCTGGTCTATAGGGGGCAGTAGAGGCGGCCTGTATATAGTAGTGCTATAGACTCCCTGTATATATCAGAGGCCTCTGGTCTATAGGGGGCAGCAGAGGCAGCCTGTATATAGTAGTACTATAGAATCCCTGTATATATCAGAGGCCTCTGGTCTATAGGGGGCAGCAGAGGCGGCCTGTATATAGTAGTACTATAGAATCCCTGTATATATCAGAGGCCTCTGGTCTATAGGGGGCAGCAGAGGAGTACTGTATATAGTAGTACTATAGAATCCCTGTATATATCAGAGGCCTCTGGTCTATAGGGGGCAGCAGAGGCAGCCTGTATATAGTAGTACTATAGAATCCCTGTATATATCAGAGGCCTCTGGTCTATAGGGGGCAGCAGAGGCAGCCTGTATATAGTAGTACTATAGAATCCCTGTATATATCAGAGGCCTCTGGTCTATAGGGGGCAGTAGAGGCGGCCTGTATATAGTAGTACTATAGACTCCCTGTATATATCAGAGGCCTCTGGTCTATAGGGGGCAGCAGAGGCAGCCTGTATATAGTAGTACTATAGACTCCCTGTATATATCAGAGGCCTCTGGTCTATAGGGGGCAGCAGAGGCAGCCTGTATATAGTACTATAGACTCCCTGTATATATCAGAGGCCTCTGGTCTATAGGGGGCAGCAGAGGCAGCCTGTATATAGTACTATAGACTCCCTGTATATATCAGAGGCCTCTGGTCTATAGGGGGCAGCAGAGGCAGCCTGTATATAGTAGTACTATAGAATCCCTGTATATATCAGAGGCCTCTGGTCTATAGGGGGCAGCAGAGGCGGCCTGTATATAGTAGTACTATAGACTCCCTGTATACAGCAGAGGCCTCTGGTCTATAGGGGGCAGTAGAGGCGGCCTGTATATAGTAGTACTATAGACTCCCTGTATATATCAGAGGCCTCTGGTCTATAGGGGGCAGCAGAGGCAGCCTGTATATAGTAGTACTATAGAATCCCTGTATATATCAGAGGCCTCTGGTCTATAATGGGCAGCAGAGGCAGCCTGTATATAGTAGTACTATAGACTCCCTGTATATATCAGAGGCCTCTGGTCTATAGGGGGCAGTAGAGGCAGCCTGTATATAGTAGTACTATAGAATCCCTGTATATATCAGAGGCCTCTGGTCTATAGGGGGCAGCAGAGGCAGCCTGTATATAGTAGTACTATAGACTCCCTGTATACAGCAGAGGCCTCTGGTCTATAGGGGGCAGCAGAGGCAGCCTGTATATAGTAGTACTATAGACTCCCTGTATATATCAGAGGCCTCTGGTCTATAGGGGGCAGTAGAGGCAGCCTGTATATAGTAGTACTATAGACTCCCTGTATATATCAGAGGCATCTGGTCTATAGGGGGCAGCAGAGGCAGCCTGTATATAGTAGCACTATAGAATCCCTGTATATATCAGAGGCCTCTGGTCTATAGGGGGAAGCAGAGGCAGCCTGTATATAGTAGTACTATAGACTCCCTGTATATATCAGAGGCCTCTGGTCTATAGGGGGCAGCAGAGGCAGCCTGTATATAGTAGTACTATAGAATCCCTGTATATATCAGAGGCCTCTGGTCTATAGGGGGCAGTAGAGGCAGCCTGTATATAGTAGTACTATAGAATCCCTGTATATATCAGAGGCCTCTGGTCTATAGGGGGCAGCAGAGGCGGCCTGTATATAGTAGTACTATAGACTCCCTGTATACAGCAGAGGCCTCTGGTCTATAGGGGGCAGTAGAGGCGGCCTGTATATAGTAGTACTATAGACTCCCTGTATATATCAGAGGCCTCTGGTCTATAGGGGGCAGCAGAGGCAGCCTGTATATAGTAGTACTATAGAATCCCTGTATATATCAGAGGCCTCTGGTCTATAGGGGGCAGCAGAGGCAGCCTGTATATAGTAGTACTATAGACTCCCTGTATATATCAGAGGCCTCTGGTCTATAGGGGGCAGTAGAGGCAGCCTGTATATAGTAGTACTATAGAATCCCTGTATATATCAGAGGCCTCTGGTCTATAGGGGGCAGCAGAGGCAGCCTGTATATAGTAGTACTATAGACTCCCTGTATACAGCAGAGGCCTCTGGTCTATAGGGGGCAGCAGAGGCAGCCTGTATATAGTAGTACTATAGACTCCCTGTATATATCAGAGGCCTCTGGTCTATAGGGGGCAGTAGAGGCAGCCTGTATATAGTAGTACTATAGACTCCCTGTATATATCAGAGGCCTCTGGTCTATAGGGGGAAGCAGAGGCAGCCTGTATATAGTAGTACTATAGAATCCCTGTATATATCAGAGGCCTCTGGTCTATAGGGGGCAGCAGAGGCAGCCTGTATATAGTAGTACTATAGAATCCCTGTATATATCAGAGGCCTCTGGTCTATAGGGGGCAGCAGAGGCAGCCTGTATATAGTAGTACTATAGAATCCCTGTATATATCAGAGGCCTCTGGTCTATAGGGGGCAGCAGAGGCAGCCTGTATATAGTAGTACTATAGACTCCCTGTATATATCAGAGGCCTCTGGTCTATAGGGGGCAGCAGAGGCGGCCTGTATATAGTAGTACTATAGACTCCCTGTATATATCAGAGGCCTCTGGTCTATAGGGGGCAGCAGAGGCAGCCTGTATATAGTAGTACTATAGACTCCCTGTATATATCAGAGGCCTCTGGTCTATAGGGGGCAGCAGAGGCAGCCTGTATATAGTAGTACTATAGAATCCCTGTATACAGCAGAGGCCTCTGGTCTATAGGGGGCAGCAGAGGCGGCCTGTATATAGTAGTACTATAGAATCCCTGTATATATCAGAGGCCTCTGGTCTATAGGGGGCAGCAGAGGCAGCCTGTATATAGTAGTACTATAGAATCCCTGTATACAGCAGAGGCCTCTGGTCTATAGGGGGCAGCAGAGGCGGCCTGTATATAGTAGTACTATAGACTCCCTGTATATATCAGAGGCCTCTGGTCTATAGGGGGCAGCAGAGGCAGCCTGTATATAGTAGTACTATAGAATCCCTGTATACAGCAGAGGCCTCTGGTCTATAGGGGGCAGCAGAGGCAGCCTGTATATAGTAGTACTATAGAATCCCTGTATACAGCAGAGGCGGCCTGTATATAATAGTACTATAGACTCCCTGTATATATCAGAGGCCTCTGGTCTATAGGGGGCAGCAGAGGCAGCCTGTATATAGTAGTACTATAGAATCCCTGTATACAGCAGAGGCCTCTGGTCTATAGGGGGCAGCAGAGGCAGCCTGTATATAGTAGTACTATAGAATCCCTGTATACAGCAGAGGCCTCTGGTCTATAGGGGGCAGCAGAGGCGGCCTGTATATAGTAGTACTATAGACTCCCTGTATATATCAGAGGCCTCTGGTCTATAGGGGGCAGCAGAGGCGGCCTGTATATAGTAGTACTATAGACTCCCTGTATATATCAGAGGCCTCTGGTCTATAGGGGGCAGCAGAGGCAGCCTGTATATAGTAGTACTATAGAATCCCTGTATATATCAGAGGCCTCTGGTCTATAGGGGGCAGCAGAAGCAGCCTGTATATAGTAGTACTATAGAATCCCTGTATACAGCAGAGGCCTCTGGTCTATAGGGGGCAGCAGAGGCGGCCTGTATATAGTAGTACTATAGACTCCCTGTATATATCAGAGGCCTCTGGTCTATAGGGGGCAGCAGAGGCAGCCTGTATATAGTAGTACTATAGAATCCCTGTATATATCAGAGGCCTCTGGTCTATAGGGGGCAGCAGAGGCAGCCTGTATATAGTAGTACTATAGAATCCCTGTATATATCAGAGGCCTCTGGTCTATAGGGGGCAGCAGAGGCGGCCTGTATATAGTAGTACTATAGAATCCCTGTATACAGCAGAGGCCTCTGGTCTATAGGGGGCAGCAGAGGCGGCCTGTATATAGTAGTACTATAGAATCCCTGTATACAGCAGAGGCCTCTGGTCTATAGGGGGCAGCAGAGGCGGCCTGTATATAGTAGTACTATAGACTCCCTGTATATATCAGAGGCCTCTGGTCTATAGGGGGCAGCAGAGGCGGCCTGTATATAGTAGTACTATAGACTCCCTGTATATATCAGAGGCCTCTGGTCTATAGGGGGCAGCAGAGGCAGCCTGTATATAGTAGTACTATAGAATCCCTGTATACAGCAGAGGCCTCTGGTCTATAGGGGGCAGCAGAGGCAGCCTGTATATAGTAGTACTATAGAATCCCTGTATACAGCAGAGGCGGCCTGTATATAATAGTACTATAGACTCCCTGTATATATCAGAGGCCTCTGGTCTATAGGGGGCAGCAGAGGCAGCCTGTATATAGTAGTACTATAGAATCCCTGTATACAGCAGAGGCCTCTGGTCTATAGGGGGAAGCAGAGGCGGCCTGTATATAGTAGTACTATAGACTCCCTGTATATATCAGAGGCCTCTGGTCTATAGGGGGCAGCAGAGGCAGCCTGTATATAGTAGTACTATAGAATCCCTGTATATATCAGAGGCCTCTGGTCTATAGGGGGCAGCAGAGGCAGCCTGTATATAGTAGTACTATAGAATCCCTGTATATATCAGAGGCCTCTGGTCTATAGGGGGCAGCAGAGGCGGCCTGTATATAGTAGTACTATAGAATCCCTGTATACAGCAGAGGCCTCTGGTCTATAGGGGGCAGCAGAGGCGGCCTGTATATAGTAGTACTATAGACTCCCTGTATATATCAGAGGCCTCTGGTCTATAGGGGGCAGCAGAGGCGGCCTGTATATAGTAGTACTATAGAATCCCTGTATACAGCAGAGGCCTCTGGTCTATAGGGGGCAGCAGAGGCGGCCTGTATATAGTAGTACTATAGACTCCCTGTATATATCAGAGGCCTCTGGTCTATAGGGGGCAGCAGAGGCGGCCTGTATATAGTAGTACTATAGAATCCCTGTATATATCAGAGGTCTCTGGTCTATAGGGGGCAGCAGAGGCAGCCTGTATATAGTAGTACTATAGAATCCCTGTATATATCAGAGGCCTCTGGTCTATAGGGGGCAGCAGAGGCGGCCTGTATATAGTAGTACTATAGACTCCCTGTATATATCAGAGGCCTCTGGTCTATAGGGGGCAGCAGAGGCAGCCTGTATATAGTAGTACTATAGAATCCCTGTATATATCAGAGGCCTCTGGTCTATAGGGGGCAGCAGAGGCGGCCTGTATATGGAGCAGAGACACCTACAATCAGACAGTGTGAGGAGCCGCCATACACCACTTAGACAGAATGTAATGGAGAAGGTATAAGGAGACTCCGAGCACAAGGGACACAATACACGGAGCACTCACCGGAAGTAGCCGGTCCGCCGGTGTTCTAGTTCCTCCGTGCGCTCCCATGTAATCTGCTCTTTCTCTCCATTATCTGTTTGCCGAGCACTGCGCATGCCTCTGCCACCTCCCGTTACCAGGTTACTGCTGTACAGATTGGTCGCCGCCATTTTGGTGTGGACCTGTCGTCTAATGCGGCGGCGGCCATTTTGCAGAGGCCTGGTCCTCATTTCCTTCAGGGAAACGTCTACACCAATATATTTTATTATATGTGAAGTGACGTCATCTTTGTCTTTGGTGACGTCTTATGAATACGTGGGTTATTAGTACTATGTTGATCTTACGTTTGCTGTATCCAATCCATCCTGTTCTGACATGAAGCAGAATAGAAAATGCTCTGCAATCAACCGGGACACAATTGTAAGCCCTCAGACTTGAATGCATAAGAGATACAGAAAATCATTGCAAAGAGATGCAGAAGGATGTCCAACTGTTACATACAGATCAATGTATTCCCAAACGCAGATGTGACAGGGCCTAAGGGTCGGTACACATTAGCATATACATACCTCCCAACCGGCCTGATTTCCGCGGGACACTCACGATTTGGGTGACATGTTCCGCGGTCCCGGTTGGAGGGAGGTATGTCCCGATTTCAACTCAGATCTGCGTCCAGAGGACGCAGATCTGAGTTGAACACATATGCGGCTGAAGCAAGGAGCTGACACAGGTCAGCTCCTTGCTTCAGCCGCATATGTGTCAGCGAGAGAGGCGCGCAGAGAGCTGCGAGGGAGCGGAGGAGAAGGTAAGTTTAATGTGGAGGTGGAACGTGAATCTGGGGGCAGATGAAGGCATGACACTGGGGGCAGAGATGGGGGGACATGAATCTGGGGGCAGAGATGGAGGGACATGAATCTGGGGGCAGAGATGTGGGGACATGAATCTGGTGGAAGAGATGGAGGGGACATGAATCTGGGGGCAGAGATGGAGGGGACATGAATCTGGGGGCAGAGATGGAGGGGACATGAATCTGGGGGCAGAGATGGAGGGGGAACATGAATCTGGGGGCAGAGATGGAGGGGACATGAATCTGGGGGCAGAGATGGAGGGGTCATGAAACTGGGGGCAGAGATGGGGGGACATGAATCTGGGGGCAGAGATGGAGGGGTCATGAAACTGGGGGCAGAGATGTGGGGACATGAAACTGGGGGCAGAGATGGGGGGACATGAATCTGGGGGCAGAGATGGAAGGGGGACATGAATCTGGGGGCAGAGATGGGGGGACATGAATCTGGGGGCAGAGATGGAGGGGACATGAATCTGGGGGCAGAGATGGAGGGACATGAATCTGGGGGCAGAGATGGAGGGAAATGAATCTGGGGGCAGAAATGGGGGACATGAATCTGGGGCAGAGATGGATGGAAATGAATCTGGGGGCAGAGATGGAGGGGACATGAATCTGGGGGCAGAGATGTGGGGACATGAAACTGGGGGCAGAGATGGAAGGGGGACATGAATCTGGGGGCAGAGATGGGGGGACATGAATCTGGGGGCAGAGATGGAAGGGGGACATGAATCTGGGGGCAGAGATGGAGGGGTCATGAAACTGGGGGCAGAGATGTGGGGACATGAATCTGGGGGCAGAGATGGAAGGGACATGAATCTGGGGGCAGAGATGGAGGGGGACATGAATCTGGGGGCAGAGATGGAGGGGACATGAATCTGGGGGCAGAGATGGAGGGGACATGAATCTGGGGGCAGAGATGTGGGGACATGAATCTGGGGGCAGAGATGGAGGGGACATGAATCTGAGGGCAGAGATGGGGGGACATGAATCTGGGGGCAGAGATGGAGAGGACATGAATCTGGGGGCAGAGATGGAGGGATCATGAATCTGAGGGCAGAGATGGGGGGACATGAATCTGGGGGCAGAGATGGAAGGGACATGAATCTGGGGGCAGAGATGGAGGGGACATGAATCTGGGGGCAGAGATGTGGGGACATGAATCTGGGGGCAGAGATGGAGGGGACATGAATCTGAGGGCAGAGATGGGGGGACATGAATCTGGGGGCAGAGATGGAGAGGACATGAATCTGGGGGCAGAGTTGGGGGGACATGAATCTGGGGGCAGAGATGGAGGGGACATGAATCTGGGGGCAGAGATGGAGGGGACATGAATCTGGGGGCAGAGATGGAAGGGGGACATGAATCTGGGGGCAGAGATGGGGGGACATGAATCTGGGGGCAGAGATGGGGGGACATGAATCTGGGGGCAGAGATGTGGGGACATGAATCTGGGGGCAGAGATGGAGGGGACATGAATCTGAGGGCAGAGATGGGGGGACATGAATCTGGGGGCAGAGATGGAGGGGACATGAATCTGCGGGCAGATGAAGGGTGTATATGAATCTGGGGGTAGAGATAGAGGGGGGACACATAATTTACGGGTGACTATAGGAGGATTATACTGTGTGCGGGCACATGAAAAATTAACGAGTGGACGGAGTCAACACAAAAGTGGGCGGGGCTAAATTTGCTGCAGCGCGCGTAGCACGCCGCACATTTTGTCCCTCTTTCAGTTCTTCAAAAGTTGGGAGGTATGCATATGTATTCTGTCCAGTTAGAGTCCGCATGGAGACCGCCCGGACGCAATACAATCGCAATTACAAGCGCTGTGCAGTTAAAGCACATGGACCCCATAGACTATAATGGGGTCTGTGTGCTTGCCGCGCAATGCTCACACAAATGATTCGTGCAGGCAGTGCGCGGCAAGCACACGGACCCTATTACAGTCTATGAGGTCCGTGTGCTTTAACTGCACAGCGCTTGCAGTTACGTTGGTATTCTGTTCGGGGGGTCCTCATGCGGACTCTCTCAGACGGAATCCAAACGCTAATGTGAACCAGGGGTCAGAAGAAAAGATTTCACCTCCAAAAACAAATTGAACAATAAATGATCGGTCGGACAATCTTCAAGATGGTATCAATAAAAATTACATCTTGTCCTGCAAAAACCGATGCCTTAAACAGCGCCATTCATGGAAATATGAGAAACTTACAAGCGTCAGAATATTGAAAAAATACTAAATATATTAATATTAAATATTGTAAGCGGATGGCTGTTCAGGTAATGGAGGGGGTGTAAGCGGATGGCTGTTCAGGTAATGGAGGGGGTGTAAGCCGACGGCCGGTCAGGTAATGGAGGGGGTGTAAGCCGATGGCCGGTCGGGTAATGGAGGGGGTGTAAGCCGATGGCCGGTCGGGTAATGGAAGGGGTGTAAGCCGATAACCGGTCAGGTAATGGAGGGGGTGTAAGCCGACGGCTGGTCAGGTAATGGAGGGGGTGTAAGCCGATGGCCGGTCGGGTAATGGAGGGGGTGTAAGCCGACGGCCGGTCGGGTAATGGAAGGGGTGTAAGCCGATAACCGGTCAGGTAATGGAGGGGGTGTAAGCCGATGGCCGGTCAGGTAGTGGAGGGGGTGTAAGCCGATGGCCGGTCAGGTAGTGGAGGGGGTGTAAGCTGATAACCGGTCAGGTAATGGAGGGGGTGTAAGCCGATGGCCGGTCAGGTAATGGAGGGGGTGTAAGCCGATGGCCGGTCAGGTAATGGAGGGGGTGTAAGCCGATGGCCGGTCAGGTAATGGAGGGGGTGTAAGCCGATGGCCGGCCAGGTAATGGAGGGGGTGTAAGCCGATGGCCGGCCAGGTAATGGAGGGGGTGTAAGCCGATGGCCGGCCAGGTAATGGAGGGGGTGTAAGCCGATGGCCGGCCAGGTAATGGAGGGGGTGTAAGCCGATGGCCGGCCAGGTAATGGAGGGGGTGTAAGCCGATGGCCGGCCAGGTAATGGAGGGGGTGTAAGCCGATGGCCGGTCAGGTAATGGAGGGGGTGTAAGCCGATGGCCGGCCAGGTAATGGAGGGGGTGTAAGCCGATGGCCGGTCAGGTAATGGAGGGGGTGTAAGCCGATGGCCGGTCAGGTAATGGAGGGGGTGTAAGCCGATGGCCGGCCAGGTAATGGAGGGGGTGTAAGCCGATGGCCGGCCAGGTAATGGAGGGGGTGTAAGCCGATGGCCGGCCAGGTAATGGAGGGGGTGTAAGCCGATGGCCGGCCAGGTAATGGAGGGGGTGTAAGCCGATGGCCGGCCAGGTAATGGAGGGGGTGTAAGCCGATGGCCGGCCAGGTAATGGAGGGGGTGTAAGCCGATGGCGGCCGCCATAGCCGCCGGGTGTCTGCTGTTTTATAGAGCAGATTCCCGGCACTAATGCCCATAATCAGTGCCAGCTTCAATCGCAAGCATTAACCCATCTGGCATCTCAGTCAAAGCTGACCAAGGCGCCATTTTGCCGGGGATCACTGGCACCCGGGGCAAGCTCTGGAGCCGGCGTCCCATTGGCATGACAGCCAGGGGCCTTGTGAAAGTGCCCCGGCCTGTCTGTAATCATTTTCTATTGCAGGCTACTCTACGTAGACTGCAATAGAAATTATGTTTTTTTGCAATGCATTAGTATTGTAATGCATAGCATTAGTGAACAGACCCCCTGGGATTCAACACTCCCTAGGGGCTCTAATAAAGGCATTACCAAAAAAATTCAAATCACCCCCCTTTCCCTAGAACACCTATACCTATACAAAGATCTCATATGGCTCTGGGAGTGGAGAAATAAAAAAGTTGGGGATTTAGAAAGAGGGGAGTCAAAAACGAAAACAGTCCGTGGCGAGAAGGGTAAAGGGGTTAAAAGGACGTATGAAAAATAAGCGGTGGAATATAAAGCTGTATGTGACACGTAATGTAATGTGACACGTGACGTACGTACAGTCAATAGTGTAAACTCCAACACTAACATCTTTATTATATCACATCACAATAATTTACCGTAAGCAAAAACTTCCAAAAAACACAACTTTTCCTGACCCCTGTTCTGTAGGAGAGTTGCCTGAGTCTCTGTGACATCATCAGATTTTACATGACATATATTCACACTGTGAACATGACAACCCCCTCCTCTGATTCTGGGGTTTACCTAACATTTTGAGCGTAACTGATCCATAAGGTGCACCGGCGTCATAAATGGTGCACAGAAGACGCCGTGTGGAGTTGTGATTCCTAAGTTGTCTGATATGACGGGCTTTTTTATACGGCCCACGTACTGGAGTGAATTGGCTTCTATTTTCTGCCTTTTTAGCATAGGCTCATGTTGTAAATGTGTCGAAAAAAGGGGCTCAAAATAAACCATGACCCCTTATCCCAACGAGATCTCAAAATGACGAGGGGAGTGATTTTGTTGAGTGAATAGTAAATCTGGCCTAAACAAAAATCGTCTTGATGAATGTGCCCCGCTATGATTACATGAGGAGTAAGACGAATTCTGGCCTTTATATTACTTATTGTTTCGCCACCTGGTCATGCTTGTCACCAATGTTCCTTCTTCCCACTGTTCTTCCTGGTCATGGCCGCTGTGTTTCAGTCCTTGCCTGTACGGTACTCGGCACTATTAAGAGACTGTAAACCTTGCTGTCTATCCCAACCAATGTCCTGCATCTGTTAGCTATTTAAAGGGATTAGCTAGGATTGTGTGAATACCTACAGTCATGGCCAAAAGTTTTGAGAATGACACAAATCTTCTATTGTCACATGATCTGCTCCCTCTGGTTTTTCTGTGTGTTCGTCAGATGTTTTTATCACATACAGAAATAGAATTGCAATCATATTCTGAGTAATAAAAGCTTATAGTGACAGTTAGAATGAGTTAATGCAGCGTTGCAATATTTGCAGTGTTGCCCCTTCTTCTTCAGGACTCTGCAATTCTCCCTGGCATGCTCTCAATCAACTTCTGGACCAAATTCTGACTGATAGCCGTCCATTCTTGCACAATCAATGCTTGCATTTTGTCAGAATTTGTAGGTTTTTGTTTGTCCACCCGTCTCTTGATGATTGACCACAAGTTCTCAATGGGATTAAGATCTGGGGAGTTTCCAGGCCATGGACCCAAAATCTCTCTGTTTTGTTCCCTGAGCCATTTAGTTATCACCTTTGATAACTTTGGCTGAGAAGCAACCCCACACATGAATGGTTTCAGGATGCTTTACAGTTGGCATGAGACAAGACTGGTGGTAGCGCTCACCTCGTCTTCTCCCAATAAGCTGTTCTCCAGATGTCCCAAACAATCGAAAAGGGGATTCATCAGAGAAAATGACTTTCCCCCAGTCCTCAGCAGTCCATTCCCTGGACCTTCTGCAGAATATCAGTCTGTCCCTGATATTTTTTCTGGAGAGAAGTGGCTTCTTTGCTGCCCTCCTTGAGACCAGGCCTTGCTCCAAGAGTCTCTGCCTCACAGTGCGTGCAGATGCACTCACACCTGCCTGCTGCCATTCCTGAGCAAGCTCTGCACTGCTGGTAGCCCGATCCCACAGCTGAAACACTTTTAAGAGACGGTCCTGGCGCTTGCTGGTCTTTCTTGGGCGCCCTGGAGCCTTTTTGCCAACAATGGAACCTCTCTCCTTGAAGTTCTTGATGATGCGATAGATTGTTGACTGAGGTGCAATCTTTCTAGCTGCGATACTCTTCCCTGTTAGGCCATTTTTGTGCAGTGCAATGATGACTCCACGTGTTTCTTTAGAGATAACCATGGTTAACAGAAGAGAAACAATGATGCCAAGCACCAGCCTCCTTTTAACCCCTTAGCGACCTTTGACGTACTATTACGTCATGGACGCGAGGTACTTCGCGCACCATGAAGTAATATTACGTCATGGTGATTCCGCCCGCTCAGCTAGCTGAGCGGGCGGAATCGGAACTGAGTGATAGCTGTTACTGACAGCTATCACCCTTTTCCATAACCTCCGGTCGGTACTTTTACCGATCGGAGGTTTTAACAAAGGGTGCCGCGATCTCCCCCCCCCCCCGCCGGCACCCCCCGGACCGAGATCGGGGGGTGCCGGTATCTGTAATATGTAGTCTGGGGTCTGGTTAGTGACCCCAGACAGCCCTGAGCACTCACTTACCTGGTGATGCTCCCGGCATCTTCTGGAAGTGAGTCTGTGCCGTCCGCACAGCTCACTTCCTGTGTCTAGAGTGAGACACGTGCAGGCTGTCACTGCAGCCTGTGTCTCAGTCTAGAGTAGAGAATCAGTGATGCAATCATCACTGATCCATGTGTCCCATAGGGACACAAGAACAAGTAAAAAAAAAAGTGTAAAAAAAAAAATAAAGTATTTGAAAACAATTAATAAAGTTATAAAGTCCCAAAAATCCCTTTTTTCTATAAAAAATGAATTATGTAAAAAAACACAAAAAATTAATAAAAACAATACATATTTGGTATTGTCGCGTCCGTAACAACCTGTACAACAAAACTGAAACAATATTTAATGTACACAGTGAACGGTGGTAAAAAATAACGGAAAAAACCCGCCGGAAGTAGTGATTTTTCGCCATCTCACCTTACAAAATGTGCTATAAAAAGTGATCAAAAAGTCATATGCACCCCAAAATAGTACCAATAAAATGCACAGGTTGTCCCGCAAAAAATAAGCCCTCAACCAACACTGTCAAGCGAAAAATAAAAATGTTACGCCTTTCAGAAGATGGCGATGCAAAAATCACTGATTTATGTCCCCAAATGTGTTTTTGTTCTGCAGACTTAGTATCGCATAAAAAAATACTATAAATGAGGTATCGCCGTAACCGTACCAACCCGCAGAATAAAGGTCACGTTACTTATACTGTACGCTGCATGGCGAAAAATGTAAAAGGTAAAACTCAATGCCAGAATTGATTTTTTCTCTTTTAAATCCAGCAAAAAAAGAGTTAATAAAATGTAATCAGTAAGTTTTAGGCACCCCAAGATGGTGTCATTACAAAATACATCGCATCCCGCAAACAACAAGCCCTTATATGGCCACGTCAGCAGAAAAATAAAGAAAATATAGCCTCTACCAATGTGAAGACAAAATCACGCAAAATCGCCAAATTATTAGAACACAACTGGGTGCGGCAGGCAGGGAATGTATAAGCTGTGCAAGCGAATATCAGGGGACACCCCAGATTTACAGCTTATGAGGGAACAGACACCAGAAGTGACCCCCAAAGTGACCCCAGT
This sequence comes from Leptodactylus fuscus, assembly GCF_031893055.1. Lineage (NCBI taxonomy): Eukaryota > Metazoa > Chordata > Amphibia > Anura > Leptodactylidae > Leptodactylus > Leptodactylus fuscus. The sequence goes on along the minus strand of NC_134274.1, from coordinate 80,910,917 downwards.
GTGACTCCCCCAATCATAGGAGCTACTGGGGGTACAGTAGGGAATTTAGTGTCTGCAATGTCCTCCGCACCGCTTATATATTCCCTCTTCGCCATCCGCTGTGGAGTCACGTCTGGGATACTAATACTACACTACACCCCCTGAGAAATTCTTTGAGGGGTGCAGTTTTCAAACTGCGGTCACTCCTTTGGGGAATCCACTTTTCTGGTACCTTACAGGCTCTACAAACATGACATGGCGTCTAGATACCAAACATCTGAATCTGTACTCCAAAAGCCGCATCGCGCTCCTACCCTTCTGCCCCCTGCTGTGTGCCCAAACTGCAGTTTATGCCACATGTATGACACATGTATGACACTGGTGTAACCGGGGTAATGTCATATGTGAGTATAAACTGATATTAGGGCACATATATGACACTGGTGTACCCCGGATAACGTACGTAATGTCATATGTGGGTATAAACTGATATTAGGGCCCAGCCAGACACAGAAGGGAAGAAGGTTATTTGGTTTTTGGAGCACAGACTTAGACGGTTTGGTTTTTGGATGCCATAGCACTTTTGCAGAGACTCTAAAATTTCCCCTACAAAATGGGGTCACTTCTTGGGGAATTCCAGTTTACTGGCACCTCCAGGGCTCTGCAAAAACAACATGGCGCCCAGGAAGTCCCTCTAAATCTGTACCCCAAAAGCTATAAAGCGCAGTGCTCCTTCCCTTCTGAGCCCTGCTGTGCACCGAAGCAGCAGTTTATACCCACATATATAATTTTTTTGCCCCTCGGGATCGCCCACTTAATAGTTTTAGGAGTGCAGGTCTCTGACAACACAAAGTGGGTGCAATGCATTGGATACCAAAATGGCATATTTCTTTAAAAATTTCAATTTTTGGGAAGCATTTTTAGTCTCAAAATCATAATACCACTTGATACATTCCTTGACGGGTGTAGTTTCTAAAATGGGGTCACTTTTGAGGGGTTTCTATTGTATTGATACTTTAGGGGCTCAGCAAATGCGACATGGCACCTCAAAACTATTCCAGCAATATATGCCCTCCAAAATCCAAATAGCGCTCTTTCCATTCTGAGCCCCAACATGTACCCATACAGCAGATTATGATCCCATATGGGGTATTGCCGTGTTCAGGGGAAATTGTGTAACAAACTGTGGGGGGCTCTTAATTCTCTAACTACTTGCAAAAATTAAAAATATGGCGCTAAATGGACGATTTATTGGAAAAAAAGTAATTTTTCATTTTCACATCTCAATGGTAAAAAAATCTGTGAAACACCTGTAGGGTCCAAGTGCTCACTAAATCCCTTGATAAATTCCTTGAGGGGTCTAGTTTTCAAAATGGGGTCGTTTTGGGGGGGGGGGGGGGTTTCCACTGTTCTAGCACTTCAGGGGCTCTCCAAATGCAACATGGTGCCTGAAACAGATTTCAGCTAAATTTGCCCTCCAAAATCCCAATAGCGATCCTTCAGCTCTGGACTTTACAGTGTGCCCATACATCACTTTACATCCACATGTGGGGCATTTCTGTAGTTGGGGCAAAGTGCTTGACAATTTGTGGGGTGCATTTTCTTTTTTAACCCCTTGTGGAAATGCATAATTTGGGGTTAAAGCTACATTTTATAGCAAAAAATGTCACTTTTCCTTTTGTTGGGCCAATTCTGTTACACTCCTGTAGGGTCAAAGGGCTCACTAAACCCCTTGGTAAATTCCTTGAGGGGTATAGTTTCCAAAATGGGGTGACATTTTGGGGGTTTCCACTGTTTTGATACATTGGGGGCTCTGCAAACGGGACATGGTGCCTGAAAAGTATTCTAGTAAAATCTGGCCTACAAAATCCAATTAGCGCTCCATCCGTTCTGAGAGCGACCGTGTGCCCGTACATTAGGGTACCAGCACATATTGGGTATTGTCGTGTTCAGGAGAAATTGTGTAACAAAATGTGGGGTGCAGTTTCTCCTTTAACCCTTTGTGAAGAGGAAAAATTTGGGGCTACAGTGACATTTTATTATAAAAAAAGTAATTTTTCATTTTCACATCTCAATGGTAAAAAAAATCTGTGAAACACCTGTAGGGTCCAAGGGCTCACTATACCCCTTGATAAATTCCTTGAGGGGTCTAGTTTCCAAAATGGGGTGACATTTTGGGGTTTTCCACTGTTTTGGCACCTTGGGGGCTTTGCAATCGGGGCATGGCGCCTGAAAAGTATTGTAGCAAAATCTGGCCTACAAAATCCAATTAGTGCTCCATCCGCTCTGAGAGCGACCGTGTGCCCGTACATTAGGGTACCAGCACATATGGGGTATTATCATGTTCGGGAGAAATTGTGTAACAAAATGTGGGGTGCAGTTTCTCCTTTAAACCTTAGTAAATGTGTAAATTCTAGGGCTAAATGAATATATTAGTGACAGAAATTGAAAAATGTAAATTTGACCTCCATTTTGTTGTAATTGTTGTGAAATGCTGAAAGGGTTAAGAAACTTTCTAACTGCTGTTTTGGATTCTTTCAGGAGTGCAGTTTTTAGAATGGGGTGACTTTTGGGGGGTTTTATTAGAGAGGCCTTTCAAGTTCCCTTCAGATCTGAACTGGTCCCTTGAAAAATGTGTTTTGGAAATTTTCTTGAAAATTTGGAAAATTACTGCTTGACTTGTAAGCCTTATAATATCTGAAAAAAATGAAAGGGTGCTTAAAATTTGATTGCTACATAAATCAGAGACATGGTTAATTATATTTATGAAAAAATTCGGGTAGTATGACTTTCTATTTGAAAGGCTTGCAATTTCAAAGTTTGAAAACTGCATTTTTTTCAAAATTTTAACCAAATTTCCTATTTTTTCATAATTAAAGACAAAACATATCGATGAAAATTTACTACTGACATGAAGTACAATGTGTTACGAAAAAACAATCTCAGAATCACTTGTGTAAGTTAAAGCGTCTCAAAGTTATCGCCATTTAAAGTGACACATGTCAGATTTGAAAAAAGAGGCCTGGTCCTTAAGTCACTTTTGGGCTGTGTCTCTAAGGGGTTATGGTGTCATTCTTACTTAATCATGACAGATTGATCTCCAGCCCTGTTCTCATCAACACCCACACCTGTGTTAATGGAGCAATCACTGAAACGATGTTAGCTGGTCCTTTTAAGGCAGGGCTGCAATGATGCTGAAATGTGTTTTGGGGGATAAAGTTCATTTTCTAGGCAAATATTGACTTTGCAAGTAATTGCTGTTAAGCTGATCACTCTTTATAACATTCTGGAGTATATGCAAATTGCCATTAGGAAAACTGAAGCAGTAGACTTTGTAAAAATTAATATTTGTATCATTCTCAAAACTTTTGGCCATGACTGTAGATCCTCCAGGGTTCCAACCCCAGGTCACTTGATCAGAACTAGCACCGGTCCACTGGGTCACCAGTCACTCCACTCATTAAATTTATGTGAGCACAGGAGAGGATGGTGGAGGCAGAGCAAATCAGGGGCTAGGTGCTGGTTATGATTACATGACCGAGAGTCAGAACTAACCTGAAACCCAAATCCCAAGAGGAACTAAGTATTCAAACACTCTCTGGATAAGCCTTTTAAGGCAGATTGTTCCACAGCAATCTACTTGACCAAATTACTCCTGGCTTGATATTGTGCTGCAAAGGTGTTTGTCTGTGCTCTACCTGTGACCTCTACCTGTAAGTACTTGATACTGTGCCACCAGCCCCGACCACTACTTGAATTATCATACTGACTATATGCCACCAACTACTGCTTGGATTTCCATACTGACTATTTGCCACCAGCCCCGACCACTGCTTGACTTTCCATAGTCACTGTACCACCGGCCCTGACCACTGCTTGGATTTCCATATTCCCTGTACCACCAACCCCGACCACTGCTTGGATTTCCATAGTCCCTGTACCACCGGCCCCGACCGCTGCTTGGATTTCCATAGTCCCTGTACCACCGGCCCCGACCACTGCTTGGATTTCCATAGTCCCTGTACCACCGGCCCCGACCGCTGCTTGGATTTCCATAGTCACTGTACCACCGGCCCTGACCACTGCTTGGATTTCCATAGTCCCTGTACCACCGGCCCCGACCACTGCTTGGATTTCCATAGTCCCTGTACCACCGGCCCCGACCGCTGCTTGGATTTCCATAGTCCCTGTACCACCGGCCCCGACCGCTGCTTGGATTTCCATAGTCCCTGTACCACCGGCCCCGACCGCTGCTTGGATTTCCATAGTCCCTGTACCACCGGCCCCGACCGCTGCTTGGATTTCCATAGTCCCTGTACCACCGGCCCCGACCGCTGCTTGGATTTCCATAGTCCCTGTACCACCGGCCCCGACCTCTGCTTGGATTTCCATAGTCCCTGTACCACCGGCTCCGACCACTGCTTGGATTTCCATAGTCCCTGTACCACCGGCCCCGACCACTGCTTGGATTTCCATAGTCCCTGTACCACCGGCCCCGACCACTGCTTGGATTTCCATAGTCCCTGTACCACCGGCCCCGACCACTGCTTGGATTTCCATAGTCCCTGTACCACCGGCCCCGATCACTGCTTGGATTTCCATAGTCCCTGTACCACCGGCCCCGATCACTGCTTGGATTTCCATAGTCCCTGTACCACCAGCCCCGACCACTGCTTGGATTTCCATAGTCACTGTACCACCAGCCCCGACCACTGCTTGGATTTCCATAGTCCCTATACCACCAGCCCCGACCACTGCTTGGATTTCCATAGTCCCTGTACCACCGGCCCCGACCACTGCTTGGATTTCCATAGTCCCTGTACCACCAGCCCCGACCACTGGAACGGGTTTGCAAAGTGACCGCTCATGAACGTCTTCTGCCTCTCCGCGGCAAAACCGTTTTTTTTTTAACCGGACACAAAGTCTTGCATGTCCGACTTTGTGTCTGGTTAAAAAAAAACTGTTTACCTGCGGAGGGGCAGAAGACGCTCACGAGCGGTCACTTTGCAAACCCATTCCAGTGAATGGGATTGAACACTGACTCCCAGGTTTCAGTCTCCTGTCCAGTTTCTCTCAGAAGAAGATGGAAACCCAAAAGCGAAAACCGGGCGCAGGTGTGAATCCGCCCTCACTGTCCAAGGAACTCGTAGTGACTGTATAATAGACTAGGTCTATGTTCTCAGTAGTTTCTGGAGCCAGATACCCCCCTAGGTCAGCTGTCACCTACATCTAGAGGTAACTGGTGGCTCCTTGCAGCATATCCCTGATGCTGTAAAAACTAGGGCACCACCTAGACAAAGGTAGCACAAACTGAACTGGCGAGGGGACAGCCTGGGCCCACAACCACTGCATGTTACACTCATATTTTGCAAACTTTAGCCGTTTTCTCTTCTGCAAGCTCTGTCTCTCTTCTTCTTCACCCTGAGCTGGTTGGTGGAGACTAGCTGCTATGACGTCTTGCCTTCCCTGGGTGAGTCCAGTCCATCTTGGTCTAGCAAGACTGATTCAACAGAAACCTCCAGATAGTGTGGAGAACCAGACTGATTCATATAATACTGATTTATACAAAGTTCTTTGACCCGTTACCATAATCCGCGTTGAGAATGGCTTCTCTTCCGTGTGACTTTCCCCATGTCCAGTGACAACAGGTTTCCTTTATTCCGAACACAACTTGTCGTCAGTGTGAATTTTATAATGGTCAACCAGTTCTGATATCTGTACGAAACACTCCCCACATTCTGAACAGGAGAAGGACCCCTCCCACGTGTGAATTTTATGATGGTCGACAAGATCAGCTATCTGGGTGAAGCATTCCCCGCAAACCGAGCATCCGAATGGCTTCTTAAATTTGTGCGTTCTCTGATGTCTCTCGAGGTAATCTTTACGCGCAAAACATTTCCCACAATCCAGACACGTAAAGGGCTTCTTCCCTGTGTGAATGACCTGATGCTTAACAAGATCCGAATTCTGAGAAAAACATTTGCCACATTCTGCACAGGAGAATGGCTTCTGCCCCGTGTGGCTTCTCTGATGTTTAACAAGGACAGATTTCTGAGTAAAACATTTGCCACATTCGGCACATGAGAATGGCTTCTGTCCTGTGTGAATTCTCTGATGTTCAACCAGGGAGGATTTCTGGGTAAAACACTTCCCGCACTCTGCACACGAGAATGGCTTCTCCCCCGTGTGAATTCTCTGGTGCTCCACCAGGACAGATTTCTTGGTAAAGCCTTTCCCACATTCTGAGCATGAGAATGGCCGCTCACCGTTGTGAATTCTTTTGTGCATAGAAAGACTCAAGTTCTTCTTAAAGTGTTTCCCGCAATCGGAACATGTAAATATTTTATCTACGCTATGACCTGAACGTTCATTGACCATTTGTGAGGGATCAGATGATGGTTCTCTGCCGGGAAGGACGGAGGATAGACCGCCAATGAGGAGATGTTCTCCACAATTCTCTTGTGTGTCATCTTCACTTCCATTACTCAGCGATAGAGGAAGATGTCCTTCTGTACTGCTGATGCTGTCGTCTGAAAGATGAATATATATATATATATATATATATATATATATATATATATATACAGGATGTTATTATTATTATTTATTTATTTCTATAGCACCATTAATTCCATAGTGCTGGACATTATTATATTAATTCCATAGTGCTGGACATTATTATATTAATTCCACAGTGCTGTACATTATTATATTAATTCCATGGTTCTGTACATTATTATATTAATTCCATAGTGCTGGACATTATATTAATTGCATGGTGCTGTACATTATTATATTAATTCCATAGTGCTGTACATTATTATATTAATTCCATGGTGCTTTACATTTGGGGGTTACATACAATACACAGAATATACAGGTAGATATAATACTAACAGTGACCGGCTGGCACAGTGGGGTAGAGGGCCCTGCCCGCGAGGGCTTACAATCTATGAGGGAAGGGGGTAGAGACAGGAGGAGAGGGGGAGACTGTACAGATGGCGGTGCGGTGATAGTGTTATTGGAGGTTGTAGGCCTTCCTGAATAGGGGAGTCTTCAGGGCCTTCTTGAAGCCTGTGATTGTGGGGGTCAGTCTTATGTGTCTCGGTAAGGGGTTCCAGAGTATGGGGGATGCACGGGAGAAATCTTGGAGACGGTTGTGTGAGGAGCGGATGAGGGCAGAGCGGAGTAGGAGGTCATTGGAGGATCTGAGGTTACGTGTGGGCAGGTAGCGGGAGATGAGGTCAGAGATATATGGAGGGGACAGGTTGTGGATGGCTTTGTATGTTAGCGTTAGTAGCTTGAACTCAATTCGCTGGGCTATGGGTAACCAGTGGAGGGACTGGCAGAGGGGAGCAGCTGATGAAGATCGGGGGGGGGGGTGAGGTGGATTAAGCGAGCAGCGCAGTTTAAGGTGGACTGGAGGGGGGCGAGGGTGTTTGCTGGGAGTCCATGGAGAAGGGTGTTGCAGTAGTCTAAGCGGGAGATTATGAGGGCCTGGACGAGCATCTTGGTAGTTTCCTGGGTGAGGAAGGAGCGGATTCGGTTGATGTTCTTGAGCTGGAGGCGGCAGGAGGTGTTGAGGGTTTGAATATGTGACTCGAAGGATAGGTCGGGGTCCAGGGTTACCCCAAGGCATCGGGCCTGTGGGACAGGGGTAAGTGGGGTTCCATTAACTTTGAAAGATTGGTCAGGTGGAGGGCCACATTGGGTGGGGTGAAAATGATGAACTCTGTTTTCTCCATGTTGAGTTTGAGAAAGCGGGAGGAGAGGAGGGAGGCTACGGCCGCTAAACAATCTGGAACTCTGTCCAGCAGGGAGGTAATATCTGGTCCAGAGATATATATTTGGGTGTCGTCGTCATAGCAATGGTACTGAAAGCCGTGAGATTCTATGAGTTGGCCCAGGCCAAGGGTGTAGATGGAGAACAGGAGGGGTCCTAGGACGGAGCCCTGGGGGACACCTACAGAGAGAGGATGTGGTGAGGAGGTGGTGTGCGAGTGGGAGACGCTGAATGTGCGGTCGGTGAGGTATGAGGAGATCCAGGAAAGGGCCAAGTCTGAGATACCAAGGGATGAGAGAATTTCTAACAGGAGGGAGTGGTCAACTGTGTCAAAGGCAGAGCGGAGGAGGAGGACAGAGTAATGGCGCCTGGCTTTGGCGGTTAGCAGGTCGTTAGTGACTTTTGTTAGGGCAGTTTCAGTGGAGTGCCGGGGTCTGAAGCCTGACTGAAGTCTGTCAAAAAGCAGGTTGGACGAGAGATAGGAGGAGAGTTCTGAGTGGACGTGTTGCTCAAGAAGTTTTGAGGCGTACGGGAGAAGTGAAATGGGACGATAGTTGGCAGGAGAGGACGGGTCGAGGGACGGTTTCTTAAGTATAGGAGTGACAGTGGCGTGTTTGAAGGCAGAGGGGAAGGATCCATTGGTTAGGGATAGATTGAAGAGATGGGTTAGGGCCGGAGTCAGTGAGTTTGGGGATGAGATGTGACTGGATCGGGTCAAGCGCGCAGGAGGTGAGGTGGGATTTGGAGATTAGGGAGGAGAGTTTTTCATCAGTGATGGAGGAGAAACAGGTCAGGGATGGGGAGCAGCGAGTAGTTGGGTAGAGGGGTTGTCGGGGGAGTAGGGTGAGACTGTCTCTGATGGTGTCAATTTTAGTTTAAAAGTAAGAGTCAAGGTCTCCTTAGAAATTATCTTATTCATTTTGGTGCCAAGCATCTAAGGGCTGGGCTGGCAGTAGAAAGATGTCTGTGAGGTAACATGGCCTAACACTGGGAAGGAAGGTATATGGCAGGTAGGTAGATAGGTTAGGGTCACCTGAATCACACCATGGTTTTCCCTTGTGACTTGCTTCCTTCATTGATGAGATAATGCTGTTTTTGTCAATAAGTAAATGAGCTCTTTGGAGTAAAAGGGACATTGCTGATTACAACTTTCTCATTGCTCCATAGCTCATTTGCATATTGACAAAAATGCGGATATCTTGGCAGCAGAGGCAGCAACTCACAAGTGACTCAGGTGATCCTAACCTATCTATCTGCAGGGCTGCGGTGATATGCTGGTCCTGGTGACAGTAACCTATCTATCTGCAGGGCTGGGGTGATATGCTGGGTCTGGTGACAGTAACCTATCTATCTGCAGGGCTGGGGTGATATGCTGGTTCTGGTGACACTAACCTATCTATCTGCAGGGCTGCGGTGATATGCTGGTTCTGGTGACAGTAACCTATCTATCTGCAGGGCTGGGGTGATATGCTGATTCTGGTGACAGTAACCTATCTATCTGCAGGGCTGGGGTGATATGCTGGTTCTGGTGACACTAACCTATCTATCTGCAGGACTGGGGTGATATGCTGAGTCTGGTGACTCTAACCTATCTATCTGCAGGACTGGGGTGATATGCTGGTTCTGGTGACAGTAACCTATCTATCTGCAGGGCTGGGGTGATATGCTGGTCCTGGTGACAGTAACCTATCTATCTGCAGGGCTGGGGTGATATGCTGGTCCTGGTGACAGTAACCTATCTATCTGCAGGGCTGGGGTGATATGCTGGTTCTGGTGACACTAACCTATCTATCTGCAGGACTGGGGTGATATGCTGGTTCTGGTGACACTAACCTATCTATCTGCAGGACTGGGGTGATATGCTGAGTCTGGTGACTCTAACCTATCTATCTGCAGGACTGGGGTGATATGCTGGTTCTGGTGACAGTAACCTATCTGCAGGGCTGGGGTGATATGCTGGTCCTGGTGACAGTAACCTATCTATCTGCAGGGCTGGGGTGATATGCTGGTTCTGGTGACACTAACCTATCTATCTGCAGGACTGGGGTGATATGCTGAGTCTGGTGACTCTAACCTATCTATCTGCAGGACTGGGGTGATATGCTGGTTCTGGTGACAGTAACCTATCTATCTGCAGGGCTGGGGTGATATGCTGGTCCTGGTGACAGTAACCTATCTATCTGCAGGGCTGGGGTGATATGCTGGTCCTGGTGACAGTAACCTATCTATCTGCAGGGCTGGGGTGATATGCTGGTTCTGGTGACACTAACCTATCTATCTGCAGGACTGGGGTGATATGCTGAGTCTGGTGACTCTAACCTATCTATCTGCAGGGCTGGGGTGATATGCTGGTTCTGGTGACACTAACCTATCTATCTGCAGGACTGGGGTGATATGCTGGTTCTGGTGACAGTAACCTATCTATCTGCAGGGCTGGGGTGATATGCTGGTTCTGGTGACAGTAACCTATCTATCTGCAGGGCTGGGGTGATATGCTGGGTCTGGTGACAGTAACCTATCTATCTGCAGGGCTGGGGTGATATGCTGGTTCTGGTGACAGTAACCTATCTATCTACAGGGCTGGGGTGATATGCTGGTTCTGGTGACACTAACCTATCTATCTGCAGGGCTGGGGTGATATGCTGGTTCTGGTGACACTAACCTATCTATCTGCAGGGCTGGGGTGATATGCTGGTCCTGGTGACAGTAACCTATCTATCTGCAGGGCTGGGGTGATATGCTGGTTCTGGTGACCCTAACCTATCTATCTGCAGGACTGGGGTGATATGCTGGTTCTGGTGACAGTAACCTATCTATCTGCAGGGCTGGGGTGATATGCTGGTTCTGGTGACAGTAACCTATCTATCTGCAGGACTGGGGTGATATGCTGGTTCTGGTGACAGTAACCTATCTATCTGCAGTGCTGGGGTGATATGCTGGTTCTGGTGACACTAACCTATCTATCTGCAGGGCTGGGGTGATATGCTGGTTCTGGTGACAGTAACCTATCTATCTGCAGGACTGGGGTGATATGCTGGTTCTGGTGACAGTAACCTATCTATCTGCAGTGCTGGGGTGATATGCTGGTTCTGGTGACACTAACCTATCTATCTGCAGGGCTGGGGTGATATGCTGGTTCTGGTGACAGTAACCTATCTATCTGCAGGGCTGGGGTGATATGCTGGTTCTGGTGACAGTAACCCATCTATCTGCAGGGCTGGGGTGATATACTGGTTCTGGTGACAGTAACCTATCTATCTGCAGGGCTGGGGTGATATGCTGGTTCTGGTGACAGTAACCTATCTATCTGCAGGGCTGGGGTGATATGCTGGTTCTGGTGACAGTAACCTATCTATCTGCAGGGCTGGGGTGATATGCTGGTTCTGGTGACACTAACCTATCTATCTGCAGGGCTGGGGTGATATGCTGGTTCTGGTGACACTAACCTATCTATCTGCAGTGCTGGGGTGATATGCTGGTTCTGGTGACAGTAACCTATCTATCTGCAGGGCTGGGGTGATATGCTGGGTTTTAGTGACAGTAACCTATCTATCTGCAGGGCTGGGGTGATATGCTGGTTCTGGTGACAGTAACCTATCTATCTGCAGGGCTGGGGTGATATGCTGGGTCTGGTGACAGTAACCTATCTATCTGCAGGGCTGGGGTGATATGCTGGTTCTGGTGACAGTAACCTATCTATCTGCAGGGCTGGGGTGATATGCTGGTTCTGGTGACACTAACCTATCTATCTGCAGGACTGGGGTGATATGCTGGTTCTGGTGACAGTAACCTATCTATCTGCAGGGCTGGGGTGATATGCTGGTTCTGGTGACAGTAACCTATCTATCTGCAGTGCTGGGGTGATATGCTGGTTCTGGTGACAGTAACCTATCTATCTGCAGGGCTGGGGTGATATGCTGGGTTTTAGTGACAGTAACCTATCTATCTGCAGGGCTGGGGTGATATGCTGGTTCTGGTGACAGTAACCTATCTGCAGGGCTGGGGTGATATGCTGGGTCTGGTGACAGTAACCTATCTATCTGCAGGGCTGGGGTGATATGCTGGTTCTGGTGACAGTAACCTATCTATCTGCAGGGCTGGGGTGATATGCTGGTTCTGGTGACACTAACCTATCTATCTGCAGGACTGGGGTGATATGCTGGTTCTGGTGACAGTAACCTATCTATCTGCAGGACTGGGGTGATATGCTGGTTCTGGTGACAGTAACCCATCTATCTGCAGGACTGGGGTGATATGCTGGTTCTGGTGACAGTAACCTATCTATCTGCAGTGCTGGGGTGATATGCTGGTTCTGGTGACACTAACCTATCTACCTGTGCAGCCCTTGGACTGGCACAGAAACCACAATCAATCTTTGATAAGAAGATATTTTTTGTGTACAGATGCTGAGAAAACTAAAATATCTGTACAAACAAAGAAGCCTTCCTTATGCCAGAGGGGGGCAGAGTTAGGATATGTTCACACAGTGGAAAATGGATCCTACGTGTGGACATACTGTGCGGTACTAATGCAGTGCATCGGCTTTCTGCTACGGATTAGGCCCGGATGAATGGGCCTAGTTGGGAGGGAGTATTGCGTTGCGGATGTCGTGGTTGAGTCAGCCACAGAATCCGCAATAAGATCGGTCATCTCCCTTCTTTGTTCCGCTACTAGCTAGTATAGTGGTTTCCAATGAAGTCAATGGGCGATGCTTTTGGAGACGGACTCTGAGACGGATTCCGCGGCATAATCAACTGTCAAAAAAATCTGTGAACTAGGCCGAACATTTCTCTTCATTTAGCTTTATGTGAATGGAGGTAAGCAGGCACCAATGGAGGTAAGCAGGCACCAGGCTACATGCTATATGGTTGGGCCGTGCTCGTTACAAGCCGATACCGCACCCCTGAACTGACAGCCGCACGGTTGGTGCATATAGTAAAAAATAGAGACTGTTGTAGTTACTGGACATTATGAGACTCTTCTGTACAGGTCAGCACTAACCTGGGCTGATGTCTACAGGTATCTCCTCCTCCTTGCACCGCTGATCTTCCCACACACACACGTCTTCTTCACATTGTCCGGCCTCAGCTTTACATTTCTCCAAGTCGTTGCCCTAATTTCATAATTGAAAAAGTAACAGACATAAGAAGACAGCCGGGGCTCAAAACCCTTCAGATAAAGCACTTGGGACCCGATCCCTCCCATGATATCTGATGTCTTGCTTTAGGGTCCTGTTACGCGAGCAGATGTCTTACCTGTACCTGGCGCATGTTACAGATGCAATTGATCGAAGTTCATTAACCTCATATACAGCAATCATTAGACTATATGGAGATGATCCGCCAATCCAATCCATCGTCTCCATACTGGATGCAATGGACAGACAACCGGGCACTGGGAAGAGGTTTTTTTTTTAAAGTCTCCCTCTCTCTGATCTCCACATAGATTGGTCCAATTCCTGGACAATCCCTTCAAGCTATCTCACAGACTTCACCATTCTCCTCATCTCCTTCACACTTAATAACTACAGTCATGGCCAAAAGTTTTGAGAATGGTACAAATATTAATTGTTACAAAGTCTACTGCTTCAGTTTTCCTAATGGCAATTTGCATATACTCCAGAATGTTATAAAGAGTGATCAGCTTAACAGCAATTACTTGCAAAGTCAATATTTGCCTAGAAAATGAACTTTATCTCCCAAAACACATTTCAACATCATTGCAGCCCTGCCTTAAAAGGACCAGCTAACATTGTTTCAGTGATTGCTCCATTAACACAGGTGTGGGTGTTGATGAGGACAGGGCTGGAGATCAATCTGTCATGATTAAGTAAGAATGACACCACTGGACACTTTAAAAGGAGGCTGGTGCTTGGCATCATTGTTTCTCTTCTGTTAACCATGGTTATCTCTAAAGAAACACGTGCAGCCATCATTGCACTGCACAAAAATGGCCTAACAGGGAAGAGTATCGCAGCTAGAAAGATTGCACCTCAGTCAACAATCTATCGCATCATCAAGAACTTCAAGGAGAGAGGTTCCATTGTTGGCAAAAAGGCTCCAGGGCGCCCAAGAAAGACCAGCAAGCGCCAGGACCGTCTCTTAAAAGTGTTTCAGCTGCAGGATCGGGCTACCAGCAGTGCAGAGCTTGCTCAGGAATGGCAGCAGGCAGGTGTGAGTGCATCTGCACGCACTGTGAGGTGGAGACTCTTGGAGCAAGGCCTGGTCTCAAGGAGGGCAGCAAAGAAGCCACTTCTCTCCAGAAAAAACATCAGGGACAGACTGATATTCTGCAAAAGGTACAGGGAGTGGACTGCTGAGGACTGGGGTAAAGTCATTTTCTCTGATGAATCCCCTTTTCGATTGTTTGGGACATCTGGAAAACAGCTTATTGGGAGAAGACGAGGTGAGCGCTACCACCAGTCTTGTCTCATGCCAACTGTAAAGCATCCTGAAACCATTCATGTGTGGGGTGGCTTCTCAGCCAAGGGAATCGGCTCTCTCACAGTCTTGCCTAAAAACACAGCCATGAATAAAGAATGGTACCAGAATGTCCTCCAAGATCAACTTCTCCCAACTGTCCAAGAGCAGGTTGGCCATCAACAATGCCTTTTCCAGCATGATGAAGCACCTTGCCATAAAGCAAAAGTGATAACTAAATGGCTCAGGGAACAAAACAGAGAGATTTTGGGTCCATGGCCTGGAAACTCCCCAGATCTTAATCCCATTGAGAACTTGTGGTCAATCATCAAGAGACGGGTGGACAAACAAAAACCTACAAATTCTGACAAAATGCAAGCATTGATTGTGCAAGAATGGACGGCTATCAGTCAGGATTTGGGTCAGAAGTGGATTGAGAGCATGCCAGGGAGAATTGCAGAGTCCTGAAGAAGAAGAAGGGGCAACACTGCAAATATTGCAACGCTGCAGTAACTCATTCTAACTGTCACTATAAGCTTTTGTTACTCATAATATGATTGCAATTCTATTTCTGTATGTGATAAAAACATCTGACAAACACACAGAAAAACCAGAGGGAGCAGATCATGTGACAATAGAAGATTTGTGTCATTCTCAAAACTTTTGGCCATGACTGTAAACCTAAAAAGTGCTATCCAATGATCAAGAAAACCGACAAAGCCAGTGTGTGGTGAGACCTGCGCTCCATCTACCTGATGGTCCCCGGCCACACTGTCAGAGTCCTCCTGATATCGCTGCGAGAATGACGAACTTGAGCATCTCTCTGGGGTGCGGCCATCATGTCGTCCATCTGTAAGAAACAGACATACAGGGACTTGTTTTTCACATACCTGAATTTTTACCTCTATTGATGCAACAAGCCCCCCGACACGTCCTGTTTAGGGTAGTGCGGTGACGTCTAAACTCCATAGTACTGCACTGCTATAGTACTGGCCGGACAGCGACTCATCAGACATAATTATACTATGCTCATGCGCCTCTGCTACATCTGTGCACTTTACTCACCGGGGCTGATAGCTATAGGGATTTCCTCCTCTTTACACTGCTGATTGCCTTCTGCAGTCGCCTCTTCCTCCCCTTCTTCAGATACCACCTCAATTTTAACATCTGTCAAATCTTCACCCTAATGTGATACATCCACAGAAAATCGTATTTTATAGAACACAATCGCTTATGGAGATTTCTGGGACTTACATATTCATGGCCTATTCTTAGGATGAGCCGTCTATATGTTATTGGTGGGGTCTGACACGTGACTCCCGGGAGTCAGATCCTCAGTGATCACATATTGATGACTTATCCTAAGAATATGTAATTTCCTGATCACGTCCATGGCTTGGAGACGTTTTTGTAAAGTGTATGGTGCAGGAGTGTAATAAGCCAGACATACTCGTGTTCAGTATAGAATATATTAGGAGCAATGCACAATGGTACAGTCATCCTATAGACTCCCCTTGTGTTATGTAATGTCCCAGCATTCCTAGCGGCGCTCACCTCTCCAGTCAGCAGCTCAATGATCTTGTTACTGAGCTCCAGGATCTTCTCATCGTTGGTCCTTTCATCTACCGGTGATGGAGGTTCTGTGATGGGGCTTTGGGATTTGCTACCTTTTCCTGACATATTGGGACGGCTACTTGAGGTCACACGCTCACCAGATTTCTTCTTCACTACAGTGTAATCCTGTGTATGGAGAGAAATCCTGAAAATATCAAAGATCTTATAGCCTAGGTCAGCGCATTACATTCTTTATAGGTTTGAGACTGTGGTCCTGACGAGCTGAGTTGTTAAGCAGCCATATATACTGTTGAGTTGTCCCATTGTAAAATATTGTGTCTGCACAACCAATAATTTATTGGAGTACTAGCTATAACCCGCGACTTTGTCCGCTGTCCCCTCACCCTTGCGCGATCCACCTGCAGCATGGCCCGAGGCCCCCCACGGCCCTTTCCTTGTGGCCAGCGCGGTCACCTCCCACAGCGTCGTAGGCCAGGACCAAACGGCCCTGCTGATGCAGGGCCGGCCCTCCCCTTTCCCTCCACCTGCACCCCCAGCTCTCCCCTTACCCCACACCTGCGTCCCTGGCCCTGTTCCCCCCTTTATAGTTACAGTCACCTCCTACATCTACCCCTTCCCCCAGCACCATCCACCTGTGACCTCGGTTACCCTCTCCCCTCTTTCTACATGTGCAATCTGGCCCCCCTCCCCCCTACTTGCCTTCTGCCCTGTGGTGTGAAACTCGACCCCCCCAGCCCCCTCTCTAACCCCTACCACCAACACCTCCCCCAAACCAGCAACCCCCCCCCCCCACCATGGCCCCTACCGATCACCAGTGCCCCCCCACCCCTCTCCCCCTTCAGCAAGTCGGAGATCCCTGTTCCCTCAGCACTCACCATGTAGATGCTGGGGAGCTGTGTGTCCTTTCCGTGCTGTGTGTGTTCCCGGTCGCACAGTTCGCGGGTACGTGCGGCTGGGCTTGTTCGGGCCGGGTGCGCTGCTGCATGCTACGTCGGCCTGAGGCAATGTGTGGCCGGGCGGCATGTCAGCGGCGTTCGGAAGCATGCGGACAGCCACCATGTTGAACGAGGAGTCCCTGCGCACTGGCTACGCCCACAATTCGGCGCCAACCTATGGTCCGGTGTGCTGGCTCCCAACCCTGCCCACACACTGCCATGCACCAATAGGAGTGGCGTCTAACTACCTGCGCTGACGTTATGCCTGGGCCGACAGTGGAGCAGTCGACAACTTTGGAGGGTCGCGGTGGCGTTTTGGGGTGAGTGAGACACTTTTAAAGTAGCCTATTACCCCTTCCTGGCCAATATGTAGGTGTGTGTGAAATTTCTAGGAAATCCGTTCAGCCGTTCCAGTGTGATTGAGGAACAAACATCCAAACACACAAACATCGAAACCCACAAACGTTCACATTTATAATATTAATAGTATGAGCTCATACACAAGACGTGAGGACATTGACACATAAAAATACAATTTAGTCAGGCAACATTCACATTCACGCTTTGCTCTCTGCCATTCAGGATCACTGTGGAACTGGAACGACAGAGAGTCCGACTGCTAAAACAATGAATGGTTACTCGCGGACCCCATAGACCAGTGATGGCGAACCTATGGCACGCGTGCCAGAGAGGGCACGCAGAGCCCTCTGTGCTGGCACGGTTGCGGTCTCCCGGATCGCTCAGTAACGGGGAATCCGGTACAGGATTCCCAGTTAGTGAGCAATCGCTGCTTTCAGCTGGATGTGCAAATGCACATCCAGCTGAAAGCTGTCAGTGTAGGCCGCGCGGTACGCACGGCCTACATTGACTATACAGAGTGTGACCTCTGCACTGGTGCGGACATGATGATGTAAGTCATCAGCGCAAGTAGTGAATAGGTGAGAGAGAGGACGCCTGGCGGCCCTTCAGGTAAGTATATATGTGTATTGTCTGGGGAGGGGGCTGCTCTGGACCATTTTGTGCTGTTGGGTAGAGGGAACTACTGTGGAATATTTCATGCTGTGTGGGGAGGGGGCTACTGTGGAATATTTCATGTTGTGTGGGGAAGGGGCTACTGTGGACCATTTCGTGCTGTTTGGGGAGGGGGAACTACTGTGGACCATTTCATGCTGTGTGGGCAGGGGGCTACTGAGGACTAGCTCATGCTGTGTGGGGAGGGGGCTACTGTGGAATATTTCATGCTGTCTGGGCAGGGGGCTACTGAGGACCATCTCATGCTGTGTGGGGAGGGGGCTACTGTGGAATATTTCATGCTGTGTGGGGAGGGGGCTACTGTGGAGTATACAGGTACAATCCCTTGGGGGGGGGGGGGCACCGCGGGGCAAATTGTACTGTCTGTGGGGGTCACTGCAGGGCAGATTGTAGTGTGTGTGGGGGCCACTGCGGGGCAGATTGTCCTGTGTCTGTGGGGGCCACTGCAGGGCAGATTGTACTGATTTTGTTTTGTTTTTTTTTATGTAGATTGTAAGACCCACATAGAGCTCACAATGTACATTTTTCCCTATCAGTATGACTTTGGAATATGGGATGGAAATCCATGCAAACACGGGGAGAACATACAAACTCCTTGCAGTTGGTTTTATGCCCTTGGTGGGATTCGAACACCAGGATTCCAGCGCTGCAAAGCTGCAGTGCTAACCACTGAGCCACCGTGTGGCCCCCTGGCAGATTGTACTGTCTGTGGGGGCCTCTGTGGGGGCCACTGCGGGACAGATTGTACTGTGTGTGTGGGGGCCACTGCGAGGCAGATTGTACTGTGTGTGTGTGGGCCACTGCAGGGCAGATTGTACTGTGTGTTGGGGCCACTGCGGGACAGATTGTACTGTGTGTGTGGGGGCCACTGTGGGGCAGATTGTACTGTGTGTGTGTGGGCCACTGCAGGGCAGATTGTACTGTGTACAGACCTTTCAGTACAAGCTCTGTAAAGCCCAATTCACACGACTGTAATTTGTGAGTCCGCAATTGTGGATCCAAATAGTTTTAAGGTTAAATTGCCGTGTTGGCACTCCGTGATAATTTATTGGGTTTTGGGTTACAGTTTGGGCACTCGGTCTCAAAAAGGTTCGCCATCACTGCCATAGACTATAGTGCCAGATGTCCGTCAGACCCCACAATAACATATGCTGATAACCAAGATTACACCGGGAGCTTTAGAGCAGCTGCGCAGCGGAGAGAGAGTCATGACCAATCTTGGGTGGAACTGGAAAAAGTTACCGACTCCGGCTTCCAAATAAAATGAATAATCTTTCGTACTGATATTATGGAATGATTACTATTATATAATGAATTAGATGTATAGGTTGTTAGATAGTTACTGTCATGGGAATCCAATGACGAACTTTTAACCCCTTCCCGAGATCTGCCATAATAGTACGGCAGATGGCAGGCGTTTAGATATGGCGCCGCCATAAATCTCAATGTTTTTTTTATAATCTGACTCCTCCTATCATGTTCCCTTAGGAATCTTGCCTCTTAAGGCCTCTCTACACGTGAGTAAGGATCTCACTAAATATTGTATATCTTACAGTAACGCAGATCGCAGCTCGGGCAGGAGGTGAGGGAGGTAACGCAGCTCACGTGGGAAAGGAGGAGGGAACGCAGAGAGCAAGTATTGAGGGAAATGGGAATATGCAAAGAACACAATGGGGAAGAGCAGAGAGCAGCTCAGGCAGGCGGGCAGGGGGTAAGGTAAGGAGTGCCAAGAACAGCTAAGGCAGGAGAGAGAGGGGGTTTATGTTTGGCATACACTAGGATGATATGCCCATACTCCATACTGTCGCTGTATGTTACAGACACATATATAGGTTTCTTATGCAGACCTTGCTGCATTTTGTGAGCCAAGTGAATTCAGCAGGAAGGAGCAGTATATGAGGTCCTTCCTTCATCGTTTCCATTGCTTGTTAACCCACTGCAGCAGAGAATGTCGGAACTACAGAAATATCCAATATACCGAGTAGTAGTCCCAGTGCCCAGTGTCCATTCTCAGATGAGAGGCTTCATCAAACCAAATGACACATACAGAAACTGTGGACGTAGAAGGCACCAACTAAAAATCCCCAGAAGCCCTCACCTCTCCGGTCAGCAGGTAGATGATCTCCAGGGTGAGGTTTAATAACCTCTCGGCCATCTCCTTTCGGTCCGCCTCCATCCTCGGTGAGTCACAGGAAAAGGACCATTGTCGTATGGAGTAAACGCAACGGATCCTTAAATAAAGTGGAAGAAAATCTGATGTGAACTAAGATGCAAACAAGATGCAGAGCGGTTCTGCTTAGTAACCTCTGCCCCTTATCTAAATATACTGGAAATGGTCATTATTATATGTCATACAACAGGGGACAGTAGAAACACTGTGCAGTTAGAAAACACTAGAGTCATCCTACACATAGGGGACAGCAGAGACGTCCCACATACAGAGGACAGTTCGCATTGGAAATCTGCACGATCTCAGACATACTTTGCTCCGGTCTCTTCACTTTTCCGCCTTTACTGACCAGGCACAGACAAGAGGATCCGGGAGGCTGAGAGGACCATGTACAGTGCCGAGTATATACAGTGTATACAGTGCCAGGGCCTCTCAGGACGCGACACGAGGTGGTCATTACCCAATTCACCAGTGAGCGCAGACCTCCGTTCCAATGTGAACCTTTGGTTCCTAGTGTCTACTTATCCTCGATCCATAGAATACCCGCTGATCCTAAGAACGGGGTGTATCCCTCCCCCACTGTCAATGAAGAAGCAATTCACTTCTATGGGAGTGTTGGAGAAAGGCGAAGTACAGCACTTGATTATTTCTGTTACTTCTACTCGATAAGATAAGATAATTCTTTAATAGTCCTACATTGGGGAAATTTCAGCATGTTACAGCAGCCTAGTAATACAGGTACAGGATAATACACAGTAATATATTACAGACGTAGACACACATAAGCTGAGAAGAGAAGATATACTAGGAGTCCATAGCAGCTAAGGAACGGAAGAGAAAGAAGGAAGACTTCATGGTCATCGTCATAATCATTAGTTGTCTGTGCGGAGTGCTCTTCGCTTGGTCTGATGCAGATTATACAGCCTGGTCGCTGTTGGAAGGAAGGACCTGTGATAGCTCCTTCTCACACTTGGGGTGAAGCAGACGGTCACTTACAGTGCTGCCAAGTCCCATCAAGGTCCCATACATGGGGTGGGATTTGTTCTCCCGCATGGAGGTCACCACAGACAGTATCCTTCTGTCACCCACCACCTGTACTGGGTCCAGGGGGCTCCCCAGGACAGAGCTGGCCCTCCTGATCAGCCTGCCACGTCTCTTTCTGTCCCTGGCTGATATACTGCTCCCCCAGCAGGCCACACCGAAAAAGATGGCTGAGGCAACCACAGAGTTGAAGAAGGCCCTAAGAAGTGTCCCCTGGACTCTGAAGGCCCTCGGCCTCCTGAGCAGGTAGAGTCTGCTGTGGCCCTTTCTGTGCAGCGCCTCCAGGTGATCAGCCCAGTCTAGTTTATTATTGAGGAGCACACCCAGGTACTTACAGGTCCTGACTATCTCAATACATGTTCCTTGGATCTCCACCGGGGTCGGAGCACTTCTCCATTTACTAAAGTCCACCACCATCTCCTTGGTCTTCCCAGCATTAATACTGAGCTGGTTCCGCTGGCACCATTCAACAAAGTCCAGGTTTAAGTCTCTGTATTCCCTATCGTCGCCATCAGTGATAAGGCCGACTATAGCAGAGTCATCGGAGGACTTCTGTAAGTAACAGCTGGATGAGTTGTGCCTGAAGTCAGCAGTGTACAGTGTGAAGAGAAATGGGGCAAGAACTGGACCTTGTGGTGCCCCCGTACTACAGATCACAGGGTCAGACACACAGTCCCGGGCTCTCACATACTGAGGGCGGGTTGTCAGGTAGTCTAGGGTCCAGTTGGACAGGTGATGGTCCACTCCACCAAGGTTCAGCTTTTCCCTCAGTAGCCCTGGCTGAATGGTGTTGAACGCACTGGAGAAGTCAAAGAACATTATTCTCACAGTGTTCCCGGGTTTCTCCAGGTGAGAGAGAGCTTTGTGAAGAAGGTGGATGATGGCGTCATCTACCCCAATGCCCGGCCGATAGGCAAACTGGAGGGGGTCCACTAGGGGGCGTAGGTGTGTCAGGACCAGTCTCTCTAGGACCTTCATCAGGTGGGATGTCAGTAGTCATTGTAGAATGAATGGTGGCGTAGGGGTTAGAGGTCCACCAGGGCACAGTAATAAGTCTACCAGCTGACAGGAGATGGAGGTCAGGCATGAATGATATTCCTGGAAGGGCCTTGAGAAGAGGGAAAATGTGATTTTTGTATCACCGTAAAATCCTTTTTTGTTGTATTCATTGGTGGACACAGCACCATGGGTATAGACCTGGCCACTAGGAGGCTAACACTAGGCCAGGGGTAGGCAACCTTTGGCACTCCAGCTGTTGTAAAACTACAACTCCCAGCATGCATACTGGCTCTGCTGTTCTTGAAACTCCCATGGACGTGAATGGAGCATGTTGGGAATTGTAGTTTCTCAGCAGCTGGAGTGCCGAAGGTTGCTGATCCCTGCACTAGGTTATACCCGCTCCACTGACACTCACTGTGCTAGTTAGTTTGCACTGCACCAGTAGGAGCGAAACACCAATAACCAAAAAGAACACAGAACCAACAACCACCAACACATCCTGAACCCGAAAACAAACCAAAACAGCCCGAGACAGGAACAACAAGAAAACAAGGGTGGGATCTGTGTCCCCCAAGGAATACAATGAGATTTTATGGCGAGTACAAAAATCCAATTTTCTCGCTTATTTATGTGTAATCAAGTTTTATTAGGAGTTTAAACAGGGGGGAGGGGAAACAATTTAGGGAATTAATAAACGAGGCGCATAGGCCCCGAGAAAATGCCAAGGAGTCAGGGGAGACCTCCCTGACCAACAGTGCATAATGAGGGAGGGGAGAGGGAGGACCAGGACAGGTACAGGGGGAGGCCAAGGAAACACTAGACAGGACAACGAGGACAAGGAAGGTGAAAGGGAAAAAAGGGGGGAGGGGAAGAGAACAATGGGAGAAAAAGGAGGGACAACTAAAAACCAGAAAGGGAAAAGCGAGGTAAGGGGGAGAACCCAAGGCCCCGCGTCAGGAGAAAGAGGAGGACAAATCCGCAGACTCCTGGAACTCTACCCAGGGCCGCCAGAGTCTGTCAAACCTGGAGGGGTCCAGAGAATCCTCCAAAATCAGGGCTTCCATTCTCCAGATAAGGAGAAGCTCCTGCAGGAATTCAATCAATGAGGGCGGAGCACTGATGCGCCAATACCTAGGAATGACAGCCCTGGCGGCTGTGAGAAAGTGCCGCAGGAGGTCCTTCTTAATCTCAGATATCTTACCAGGGAGGACTGAGAGAAGAGCAAGCTGAGGCAACGTGACAACAGTGCGGCCACAAACCTTAGAGTACAGTGAGAAGACCGCATCCCAAAAGGGTCAGACGACACCACACTCCCACCAAATGTGGAGCATCGTACCCCTCTCGGTTCCATAGCGCCAACACTGGTCAGAAACAGCAGGGAAAATCCTTTGGAGGAGGTCTGGACACCGGTGCCATCGGGTCAAAATTGTGAAATTCCTCTCTTGTGCACTACAGGGCAATGCTAGCTTATGAGTAAGCAGAAAGGACTTGTCCCAATCGGCTGACAGCAGACTCGAGGGGCGCAGGATAGGAAGTGCCTGGAAGAAGTAGAGGAACCGGGGGACTATGTCCATCATGAGTGCATGAATACGGCCAAAGCAGAAAAGGGCACGTACATCAGAAGTGATCTTCTCGAGAAGCGGGAGGTAATCAAGTCGAAATAAGTGAGAGAGGGCAGGGGGATGTGGACCCCGAGGTATTTGAGAGAGGTGGTTTGCCAACAGAATGGAAAATCGTTCGCCAGCTGGGCGGCCTCCGCATGGGGGAAGCATAACGTTGAGAGCCTCGGTCTTAGCTAGATTGACCTTGAAATTACTGAGGAGGCCAAAGCGGGTAAACTCGTGCAGTATGGCGGGGAACGACACCTGCGGCTGGGAAACATACAGGAGATCGTCTGCGTACAAAGCTGCCTTAACCTGGCAGGTTTCCCATCTGGAGGCTGTAGATCTCTGGACAGCGCCGGATCACCAACGGGTGCCATTTCGTATCGGGAAAGGGTCCGAAAGGACTCCATTGGCCCTAACGCGCACCGTCACATCGCCATAGAGGGAAAACAAGCTGTTCAGGAAGGCAGGACCAACCCAGTGCACCCGGTCGAACGCCTTTTCGGTGTCCACAGAGAGCAGACACATGGATGAACCAGCCGAGCGAGCCACCAAGATCGCCAAGACAATCTTGCAAATGTTGTCATGCGCCTCACGAACATGGTTAAAGCCAACCTGGTCAGTATGGACTGGAGCCGGCATGAGAGGAGACAGACAGTTCGCAAGCAGCTTGGCAAACAATTTAACATCAATGTTAATGAGGGAGATCAAGCGGTAGCTGGCACATCTGTTGGGGTCCTTGCCAGGTTTAGGAATCACCGTGATCAGGGCGGAGAGGGACTGCGAGGCAAAGAAGGAGGAGTCGTCCACGCTATTAAAAACTCGCGTCATCAAGGAGGAGAGTAGAGTGTTGAAGCATTTGTAGAAGCGGGCAGTAAACCCGTCTGGGCCAAGAGACTTGCTCAGCAGGAAGGGTTGAATGACAAGGAAGACTTCGGTTAGGGAGAAGGGCGCGTCTAAGGCAGCCATGTCGGCATCCGAGAGAGTGAGGAGAGGGGTGTCGGTCACATATGCCCGTATCTTGTCACGGAGAGCATTCGGCGCTAGGTCAGCATATTGACCCCGGATGTTATACAGATCGTTTTAAAAGGATCAAAATTCTGTGGCAATGTCTGTAGGGTTGTGAACCATCCAACCCGATCCACCACGCAGCTGGGAGATGTATGAGAGGGTGCCACGCAAGTGGAGACAACGCGCAAGGGAGCGGCCACATTTATCCACTAATTCATAATAGTGTTTCTTGACACGGTCTCTAGTGCGCGAATACATCTCATCGAGGTAGGAGCTCCTCCCGTGCGTTAAGAGGCTCCATTAAGGTTTCTTGAGAGCGGATTTGTTTGTGAGTCAGTTCCAAGGAATGAATGAGCTTGAGATGTGCAGTGACCCAGACAGCGCCATTCTGGATCAAGACTCCACGGATCACACACATCAACACTTCCCATTGTAACGGTCTCCTGACCACCCTGATGTGACACTGGCACTGTAATGCCATCATGATGTGAGACTGGCACTGTGATGTCACCATGATGTGAGACTGGCACTGTGATGTCTCCAGACCACCCTGATGTGACACTGGCACTGTGATGTCTCCTGACCACCATGATGTGAGACTGGCACTGTAATGCCATCATGATGTGAGACTGGCACTGTGATGTCACCATGATGTGAGACTGGCACTGTGTTGTCTCCAGACCACCCTGATGTGAGACTGGCACTGTGACGCCATCATGATGTGAGACTGGCACTGTGATGTCTCCAGACCACCCTGATGTGACACTGGCACTGTGATGTCTCCTGACCACCCTGATGTGAGACTGGCACTGTGATGTCTCCTGACCACCATGAAGCGAGACTGGCACTGTGACGCCATCATGATGTGACCCTGGCACTGTGATGTCACCATGATGTGAGACTGGCACTGTGTTGTCTCCTGACCACCATGGTGTGACACTGGCACTGTGATGTCACCATGATGACACTGGCACTGTGATGGCACCATGATGTGAGACTGGCACTGTGATGTCACCCTGATGTGACACTGGCACTGTGATGTCTCCTGACCACCATGATGTGACACTGGCACTGTGATGTCACCATGTGAGACTGGCACTGTGATATCACCCTCATGTTACACTGGCACTGTGATGTCACTATGATGTGAGACTGGCACTGTGATGTCACCCTCATGTTACACTGGCACTGTGATGTCACTATGATGTGACACTGTGATGTCTCCTGACCACCATGGTGTGACACTGGCACTGTGATGTCACCATGATGACACTGGCACTGTGATGTCACTATGATGTGAGACTGGCACTGTGATGTCACCCTGATCACCATGATATGAGACTGGCACTGTGATGTCACCCTGTTGTTACACTGGCACTGTGATGTGAGACCTCTCCCATACCACCCAGTGACTGTACTGATCGCGCTGCCCCTCATGGGCCCCCTCCTCACATACATAACCTTGTCCTTCCATTCTGTGCACACAACTATACAGTATAACCCCCATAACACGTCCGTGCAGAGGAGAAGATGCTGCAGCAGCAGGAGACGCCGCCATAACCCGCTCAGCTTCTTCTACGGCTGCTGCACTGGGACACAGGACGTTATGGAGGATGAACAGGCGCAACCCCAGCGCAACAACACAAGACACAACACTGAGCGGCCGCCGACTCACCCGGAAGCAATCCGTCCCGACTACACACTATCACTTCTAATGATTCAGGATTACCACGGCTCCATAGACGTCACGTGACTTGTACTCTGTCATTGATTGGCCCGTTCCGCTGAGAATCAGGCATTTGACCAAAACAAATATGGCCGCGCACTTCCCTGTGTGTTATAACGCGCATGCGGACAAAAAAAAAGCGCTGGGATGTACACGGCGGCCATTTTGTCGTAGCCTATCTCAGTGTAAGGTAGAGAGAAAGCTTTATTATAACATTTCTAGTCCTCTGAAGTCTAATGTGTCATAACAAGATATCATTAATACTGGAGCAGTAAAGAAATGGATACTTTTTGGTCAGCTTGATACATGTATGTTATTAACCATTGTAAACATAGCACTAACATAGCATGCACATGTTCTACACATTTAACTATTTGCCAGCAGACATTACTGAAACATTGGTCCCCTGTCTCTACAGGTTTGTACATTGTTAACAATGTTATATGTATTTATAAATAAAGATTGTCTATTTTACTCCATAGTCATACCTCCCAACTTTTGAAGAACCGAAAGAGGGAGAAAATGTGCGGTGCGCGCAAATTTAGCCCCGCCCACTTTTGTGTTGACTCCGCACATTCTCATTAATTTTTCATGTGCCCGCACACAGTATAATCCTCCTACAGTCACCCGTAAATTATACTGTATGTCCCCCCTCTATCTCTTCCCCAGTTTCATATACACCCTTCATCTGTCCCCAGTTTCATGTCCTCTCCATCTCTGCCCCTAGATTCATGTCCCCCCTCCTTCTCTGTCCTCAGATTCATATCCCTCCATCTCTGCCCCCAGATTCATGTCCCCTCCATCTCTGACCCCAGATTCATGTCCCCACATCTCTGCCCCCAGATTCATGTCCTCACCATCTCTGCCCCCAGATTCATGTCCCTCCATCTCTGCCCTCAGATTCATGTCCCCTCCATCTCTGCCCCCAGATTCATGTCCCTCCATCTCTTCCCCCAGATTCATGTCCCTCCATCTCTGCCCCCAGATTCATGTCCCCTCCATCTCTGACCCCAGATTCATGTCCCCACATCTCTGCCCCCAGATTCATGTCCTCACCATCTCTGCCCCCAGATTCATGTCCCTCCATCTCTGCCCCCAGATTCATGTCCCTCCATCTCTGCCCCCAGATTCATGTCCTCACCATCTCTGCCCCCAGATTCATGTCCCCACATCTCTGCCCCCAGATTCATGTCCTCTCCATCTCTGCCCCCAGATTCATGACCCCACATGTCTGCCCTCAGATTCATGTCCCTCCATCTCTGCCCCCAGATTCATGTCCTCTCCATCTCTTCCCCCAGATTCATGTCCTCTCCATCTCTGCCCCAAGATTCATGTCCCTCCATCTGTGCCCCCAGATTCATGTCCCCCCATCTCTGCCCCCAGATTAATGTCCCCTCCATCTCTGCCCCCAGATTCATGTCCCACATCTCTGCCCCCAGATTCATGTCCCCTCCATCTCTGCCCACAGATTCATGTCCCCTCCATCTCTGCCCCCAGATTCATGTCCCCTCCATCTCTGCCCCCAGATTCATGTCCCCTCCATCTCTACCCCCAGATTCATGTCTCCACATCTCTGCCCACAGATTCATGTCCTCTCCATCTCTTCCCCCAGATTCATGTCTTCTCCATCTCTGCCCCAAGATTCATGTCCCTCCATCTGTGCCCCCAGATTCATGTCCCCCCATCTCTGCCCCCAGATTCATGTCCCCTCCATCTCTGCCCCCAGATTCATGTCCCCTCCATCTCTGCCCCCAGATTCATGTCCCCCCATCTCTGCCCCCAGATTCATGTCCCCCCATCTCTGCCCCCAGATTCATGTCCCCTCCATCTCTGCCCCCAGATTCATGTCCCCCATCTCTGCCCCCAGATTCATGTCCCCTCCATCTCTGCCCCCAGATTCATGTCCCCTCCATCTCTGCCCCCAGATTCATGTCCCCTCCATCTCTGCCCCCAGATTCATGTCCCCTCCATCTCTGCCCCCAGATTCATGTCCCCTCCATCTCTGCCCCCAGATTCATGTCCCCCCATCTCTGCCCCCAGATTCATGTCCCCCCATCTCAGCCCCCAGATTCATGTCCCCTCCATCTCTGCCCCCAGATTCATGTCCCCCATCTCTGCCCCCAGATTCATGTCCCTCCATCTCTGCCCCCAGATTCATGTCCTCTCCATCTCTGCCCACAGATTCATGTCCCCTCCATCTCTGCCCCCAGATTCATGTCCCCCATCTCTGCCCCCAGATTAATGTCCTCTCCATCTCTGCCCACAGATTCATGTCCCTCCATCTCTGTCCCCAGATTCATGCCCCCCCATCTCTGCCCCCAGATTCATGTCCCCTCCATCTTTGCCCCCAGATTCATGTCCCCTCCATCTCTGCCCCCAGATTCATGTTCCCTCCATCTCTGCCCCCAGATTCATGTCCTCTCCATCTCTGCCCCCAGATTCATGTCCCCCCATCTCTGCCCCCAGATTCATGTCCCCCCATCTCTGCCCCCAGATTCATGTCCCCTCCATCTCTGCCCCCAGATTCATGTCCCTCCATCTCTGCCCCCAGATTCATGTCCTCTCCATCTCTGCCCCCAGATTCATGTCCCCTCCATCTCTGCCCCCAGATTCATGTCCCCCCATTTCTGCCCCCAGATTCATGTCCCCCCATTTCTGCCCCCAGATTCATGTCCCCTCCATCTCTGTCCACAGATTCATGTCCCTCCATCTCTGTCCTCTGGAACGTTGAAATCGGGACATACCACCCCCCACCTGGGACCGCGGGACATGTCACCAAAATCGTGAATGTCCCACGGAAATCGGGCCGGTTGGGAGGTATGTCCATAGTGCTTCTGTCTTTGACATTGATACATATTGTTACCTTGAAGCAGCTTCCCTTTTGCCTTTTTGCATTTGTGTGTGTTTTTTTTCCCTTTTTAAGAGTGTGCAAATATAGGCCCCAGCATATCACTCCAGCCCTGCATCCCCCAGCATCATACTAAAAAGTGGTTATCCCAGACACCCCTTTAATTTAGTTATGTACAGCACTGGATTGGTAGTTAAGAAAAAAAATATTTTAGAAACGATTATGTTTAGAGATTGGGATTTTTTTAGTATCCGGATAAATCAATAGTTGACTTCTTAAATTGATGGCCTTCTGGTGGTGGTGGTGGTGGGGGGGGTGTTGTTACTGCTTGAAGTGTTTGTCCTGGCGAATTTTTTTTAAAAAATCGGCCAGGGGTGATGAGTAAAATATATACTCACCTTTCCCCGTTTCTCTGGTGTTTGCAGGCACGGTTCGGTCCTCCCAGTCTGTTGTTCTTCTCCAGCAGAAGTCCTCACCACACGAGACCACTGAGGCCATCATGAAGGGCAAGTGATGTCCCTACCTGTGATGTCCTGGGGTCTCTTCCTGAGGCCGCTGATTGACCTCAGCTGTCACATGACCGCTGAAGTTGCAGATTGGCTGTAGGGATCCAGAACATCACAACCGGCGAGCAATTTCACCTTGAGAAGACACCGAAGCAGCATGACTGGACCACGCAGGGAGGACACTGGGGACAGATGAGGAGGATTATTTTTACATTTCTTTCACCTCTCCAGAAGGGAGTAACATTGCAAAATAGTTGGCTTGACAAAGGGGTTTGTCCCCCGAAACATAGCAGGTTGAAGAAAGCCATATGTAACATGTTGCTCCACTCTATCTCTCTATCACAGACTACACAGGATATGAATGCTCTCAGGAGGAGTTGACTCTAAGCACATGAGCTTATGTATTTGCGTACTGGAATGGATATTATCTTATTATTTTTTGTTTATATTTATAAATTGCTGTTTAAATGTTGTGTTAAAAGAAGATGCTACTTGTTAAATCCAGATTATGATGCAGCTAAAAAGATCCTCGACAAACAGGAAAGCTCCATACTCTCTATGATTAACATCCCATCACCAGAACACAACCAGCTAGTCAGAAGTAGATACAAGTACCTAGTAGGCTCTCCTTACATTGTAGAAGTTGCAGAATCCTCTTAGTGTCTGCAGTGTACAGGGAACACTGTGTATAGACATGTAGAAGTTGTTAGAAGAATCAGGCCCTCCCCTCTTCATTCACTGTGTGAAGAGAGACCAGCCCCTCCCACTCCACTCACTTCTTGATTTTGCAAGTATCTATGAACAGACCTTCCCTAGTAACAGGTAGTATAACAGCAAGTTAGTTAGAAGAGAGACAACTAGTCTTAGGATCTTTAGAGAGGTTTTTCAAGTAGAAACTAGCAACCTTTTTAGATAAAGTGCATTATAGTTTGGTCCACAATCACATGCTCTAATAAATTAGACTAAGTTGTCCGAAAAGTTAGTAGTCATTTAAAATCTGTACTGTATTAACTACAGGGTGAATTCCAATTGAAAT
The DNA here is from genome assembly GCF_031893055.1 of Leptodactylus fuscus. Classification (NCBI taxonomy): domain Eukaryota; kingdom Metazoa; phylum Chordata; class Amphibia; order Anura; family Leptodactylidae; genus Leptodactylus; species Leptodactylus fuscus. The sequence goes on along the minus strand of NC_134274.1, from coordinate 80,880,253 downwards.
CAATGGGACAATTATTCAGCACACGAAAATTCATCAAAATCAGGATATCACACATTGTATAACAATTTTATTACACCACTGTATAATAGTTTAGGCAAAACCATACAAATATTTTCTGAAATTCAGCAGAAAACGGGCTTCACGTCTCCGAATTTACAATGTAGAACTAGATGTTATTTCACGGTTAAACATTTCCCACATTCTGAACATGGCGACGGCTTCTCCCCTTTGTGGATTCTCTGATGTTTAATAAAATCTGATTTATGGGTAAAATATTTCCCGCATTCTGAACATGAATATGGCTTCTGTCCGGTGTGCGTTTTCTCATGTCTCATAATATCCGATTTATGCATAAAACGCTTCCCACATGCCGAGCATGAGAATGGTTTCTGTCCTGTGTGGCTTCTCTGATGTTTAATAAGAGAAGATTTCTGGGTAAAACACTTCCCACATTCCAGACATGGATATGGCTTCTCTCCTGTGTGAGTTCTCTCATGTTTAACAAGAGCTGATTTCTGGGCAAAACATCTCCCACATTCCAGACAGGAAAACGGTTTCTCTCCCGTGTGAATTCTCTCGTGTTCAACCAGGACAGATTTTTGGGTAAAGCACTTCCCACATTCTGAACAGGAATATGGCCGCTCATCGTTGTGAGTCCTCTTGTGTATGGAGAGACTTGAGTTGTGCTTAAACAGTTTACCACATTGAAGGCATGGGAATATTTTGTCTCTGCTCAGACCGCCATTTTGGTCAAAAGAGGGCTCACCGCTTTGAAGAATTACAGATATATTTGCGTTAACCAGCGGTTTCTCAAATGTATTATGGCCCGTATTGTCTTCTACTCCATAATGCGCAGATGAAAAGTGATGCCTCTTTACGTTATCTGCTGGGAGAGCAAAAAAATCCATTATTTTCCATGACACAATGAATATTCACTGTGGTAATTCATTTACAACCAATCCCATGCAAGTGAAACCCCGCCCACCATTGTCCCGAGAAAAGCAGGAAGTGAAGAGAGCACAACAGCCTGCAGGTTAGTGAACAAGCATCATGGGAATACCCCTTTAAGACTTTTCCTAAATGCATTGCTTTATCAAAACTGCTTTGTTTGGCCGCTATCTTAATTTATTCACTTCATTGTTTACACTCCGTTTCTATGTCCCTTGGGATTATCTGCTCATTTGTCAAGTGATGTAGCTGTCTGCTCTCAGAGGGGGAGGGAGGGGCTGGGAGCAGCTCTGAGCTGTGTGTCTGATAAGTAGCGGAGCTTCTCAGATAGGGGAGGGGGGAGGTGAGAGCTCTGGGATTTCTGAGCTCTTATCAGTTGGTTTAATTGAATGATTTGGGCTGAGATAGGGAGTCCGTTACCTCTGTATGTAATGCAAACTGACTCAAATCCAGCTCTGCTACATCAGCTTCACACTGTGGTAATTCATTTACAACCAATCCCGTGCAAGTGAAACCCCGCCCACCAATGTGCTGAGAAAAGCAGGAAGTGAAGAGAGCACAACAGCCTGCAGGTTAGTGAACAAGCATCATGGGAATACCCCTTTTACTTGGGTGGTTACTCAAGACTTGCATGTATTGGCAATTGGTGCACGTTATGGCCAACTTATCTGCTCATGTAAAGCACCTTTACATTTGAGAATCATCCTATAAGTGAATACATCCAGAGGTGCAAATCCTGGGTTCAACTAAAGATGGTTGTCTGGAAAAGTTGTTCAGACCAGCGGAGCAGTTTTGGGGTTTACTGCCGTACATGAAGAAGGAAGTCATCAGAACACCTATTGGTCGCAGCATCATCCCATGGAAGAGATCAGGGTTTGGGTGCTGCCAGAATGACTGCTGGAATAAGCTGTTGGCATCTCTAGCATCAAAGTTTGCAGGTTGGTAGGCAAGGGTTCAAGATTCATGATTTCCTATAATTTCCCTATAGACATACACTGCACTCGGAGGACAGAGATGTAAGCCACCGCCAAATGTATCTCCCCATGAACAATTAGTTTGGATAGTTGAAATCCAAGTGCCAGGTTGAAATCTTCCCCGACATCTGCCGTTAAAGAGAAAATAGTAGAAACTTTCTTTCACAACCAAAGCACTCCTCAGTATTTCTCCACATATGTTCTGCATGGGGTCCTGGGGTTGTTTCTAAATGAGATTTTCCTCTACTTGGACTTGAAGAGGTGACAACAGTTTTTATGGTTTTTTTCCCCAAAACTCAGACGACGCCTATAACACAAGGGTATCCAGCGGCTGACGTAGGTATCTCATTCACACATCAGTATTCGGCTCAGTATTTTGCATCAGTGTTTGTAAGCCAAAGTGAGGAATGAGCTCAGAACACAGAAGAGGCGCAGAACTTTCCAGCTGTAGATTTCTGGTTTACTGAAGCAAAATACTGAGCAGAATGCTGCAGTGTGAACACAGCTGTAACAATGCTGTTTCCCAGGTTGGTCGGTGTTAGACTATGCTGAATGGAGTCCTATGAGATTATATTGCTCCTGATTTTAAAGTAATTGGAACTGTATATAAGGGCATGTTCACATAATGTATTATACGTAGGGTTGAGCGATCGGGATTTCACGATTGCGATCAGAATTCCGATCCCGATCGTTTTAGGCAGGATCGAGGACGGAGGTTATTTCCCACAATGCTTTGCAAGCATTATGGGAAAACCGAACAATGTTAAGAACGAATGGATGCCGCCGGCACACAGCCTGTGCCGGCGTCCGGCGCTTAACCCCCTGCGCGCTGGCTGCGCCCATTCATTCCTATGGCATAGCAGGGAGGAAACAGAAGAGTAGATGGTATCTACTCTTCTGTTTCCTCCCTGCTATGCCATAGGAATGAATGGACGCAGCCAGCGCGCAGGGGGTTCTACTCTTCTGTTTCCTCCCTGCTATGCCATAGGAATGAATGGACGCAGCCAGCGGGCAGGGGGTTCTACTCTTCTGTTTCCTCCCTGCTATACCATAGGAATGAATGGACGCAGCCAGCGCGCAGGGGGTTCTACTCTTCTGTTTCCTCCCTGCTATGCCATAGGAATGAATGGACGCAGCCAGCGCGCAGGGGGTTCTACTCTTCTGTTTCCTCCCTGCTATGCCATAGGAATGAATGGACGCAGCCAGCGTGCAGGGGGTTCTACTCTTCTGTTTCCTCCCTGCTATGCCATAGAAATGAATGGACGCAGCCAGCGCGCAGGGGGTTAAGCGCCGGACGCCGGCGGCATCCATTCATTCCTATACTCATCAGCTCTGCTACATCTGAGATCTACATCTCAGATGTAGCAGGGCTGAGTATACAATAAAGAGTCGATAGACAAGTCGAATTACCGCTGCCGCTCCCCGTCTGTTCTCTTCTCGCTTCTTCGCGGTCCGTGCACGCCCCTAGCTCCCAGGTTACTGTTACAGACCTAGGAAGAAGGCGGGGCTTGTTGTGGCTTAGGAGAGTGTGGGCGGGTCCTGTATCCGCCCACACTCTCCTAAGCCACAACAAGCCCCGCCTACTCCCAGCATCGGTAACACTAGCCTGGGAGGTGGGGGCACATACGGTGCTCTGAAGACATGCGCAGTAGAAAGAAGAGGAGCGAGAACAGCGCGGATCGGTAGCGGCAGCTGGTAAGTAGACAACAGGGGGGACTTAGGTAGCTGGGGGATTTTTTAATCACTATACAGCATGGATACTAACAATTAAAGCTTGGATCGTTTTTAAAATCCGATCTCCAATTAGTAAAAAAATCCCATTGACTTGCATTGGGATCGGAATTGGGATCGAGATCAAGTTCGAATGAAAAATGATCGGAAATCGGATTTCAAAATCGATCCTGAAAAGTCAAGATCGGCTCAACCCCATATGTGACTGAAAATTCTGGTTTGTATTTTGACTTCCTTCTATTGGTTGGCAAATTTCACTTTTATTTTGTTCCGTCTAAGTCTAAATTGTATAAACTATGGCGCCTGTTTCCCATTGGGTTCAATGGGCCGCGGCTCGGAGACGTATTTTGGTGGATAATACAATTACAGTCCTATGAAAAAGTTTGGGCACCCCTATTAATCTTAATCATTTTTAGTTGTAAATATTTTGGTGTTTGCAACAGCCATTTCAGTTTGATATATCTAATAACTGATGGACACAGTAATATTTCAGGATTGAAATGAGGTTTATTGTACTAACAGAAAATGCGCAATATGCATTAAACCAAAATTTGACCGGTGCAAAAATATGGGCACCTCAACAGAAAAGTGAGATTAATATTTAGTACATCCTCCTTTTGCAGAGATAACAGCCTCTAGTCGCTTCCTGTAGCTGTTAATCAGTTCCTGGATCCTGGATGAAGGGATTTTGGACCATTTCTTTCTACAAAACAATTCAAGTTCAGTTAAGTTTGATGGTCGCCGAACATGGACAGCCCGCTCTCAAATGATCTGAAAACAAAGATTGTTCAACATAGTTGTTCAGGGGAAGGATACAAAACGTTGTCTCAGAGATTTAACCTGTCAGTTTCCACTGTGAGGAACATAGTAAGGAAATGGAAGACCACAGGGACAGTTCTTGTTAAGCCCAGAAGTGGCAGGCCAAGAAAAATATCAGAAAGGCAGAGAAGAAGAATGGTGAGAACAGTCAAGGACAATCCACAGACCACCTCCAAAGAGCTGCAGCATCATCTTGCTGCAGATGGTGTCACTGTGCATCGGTCAACTATACAGCGCACTTTGCACAAATAGAAGCTGTATGGGAGAGTGATGAGAAAGAAGCTGTTTCTGCACGTACGCCACAAATAGAGTTGCCTGAGGTATGAAAAAGCACATTTGGACAAGGCAGCTTCATTTTGGAAACAAAGATTGAGTTGTTTGGTTATAAAAAAAGGCGTTATGCATGGCGTCCAAAAAGAAACAGCATTCCAAGAAAAACACATGCTACCCACTGTAAAATTTGGTGGAGGTTCCATCATGCTTTGGGGCTGTGTGGCCAATGCCGGCATCGGGAATCTTGTTAAAGTTGAGAGTCGCATGGATTCCACTCAGTATCAGCAGATTCTTGAGAATAATGTTCAAGAATCAGTGACGAAGTTGAAGTTACGCCGGGGATGGATATTTCAGCAAGACAATGATCCAAAACACCGCTCCAAATCCTCAGGCATTCATGCAGAGGAACAATTACAATGTTCTGGAATGGCCATCCCAGTCCCCAGACCTGAATATCATTGAACATCTGTGGGATGATTTGAAGCGGGCTGTCCATGCTCGGCGACCATCAAACTGAACTGAACGCAAATTGTTTGTCCAAAATACCTTCATCCAGGATCCAGGAACTGATTAAAAGCTACAGGAAGCGACTAGAGGCTGTTATCTTTGCAAAAGGAGGATCTACTAAATATTAATGTCACTTTTCTGTTGAGGTGCCCATACTTTTGCACCGGTCAAATTTTGGTTTAATGCATATTGCACATTTTCTGTTAGTACAATAAACCTCATTTCAATCCTGAAATATTACTGTGTCAATCAGTTATTAGATATATCAAACTGAAATGGCTGTTATAAACACCAAAATATTTAGAACTAAAAATGATTAAGATTAATAGGGGTGCCCAAACTTTTTCATAGGACTGTATTTGCTATGATAATATTCCACTCGTTTTTGGTTCGGAACATTCTGATGGGTCATAGTAACAAGACCGATGTTTTGAATGGTGGGTCAAGGTAGTGATGCCCCCCCCCCCCCCCACCAATCACTGAAAATTAGAGAAATGCAGACTCGGCTAAAAATGAATGGTGGGGTGTAACTAGGGAAAACTAGGCCCTATAGCAAACTTTTAATTTTGGCCCCCACACAGTATAATGGCCCTTTACAGAGCCCCCATATGGATTACGGTCCCCTTTATTGGTCCCTATGTAGTACATCACCCCCTTTGCTAACCACTACACATTAAATGCCCCCTTAACTGCTCAGACCACAAGGTATACTACATCTTTAATGTTCCCCATATACTAAGTGCCCCTTTTACTCACCCCCATACGGCAAACACCCCCTTTACTGCTCCCATAGGTATTAGGCTTCTACCTGCTGGGTGACTCCATCCCCGCACCCGCTCACCGCCTCTTCCACTTCAGCTCCAGTCTCTTATGTCATGATTATGTCACAACACCAAACAGCATCAGGACACAAGGGTCCTAAGTTGTTCAGCGCCGGGATGTAATGAGTGGCGTCCCCTGGAGGCCGGAGTGAAGAAAAACATGGGAACGAGCAGGGATAGTAAGTGAAAACTGGCCATTGCCTACTGGACTACTTCAGCAGGTAACAGCTACCTATTAAAGAAAAAATACATGGTAGTGGGGTCGGGGTCCCCAATGTCACCACCCCGATAGCAGCTTCTATGGTGGTAGCTCTGTGAAGGTTATAATCATGTAATGTATGAAAAAACATTGTTATCCTTAAAAGCTGAATGCTAGATATAGTTACTTATGCTTGAATCTGGTATAATGTTATATAAGATGGCGCTTGTATCCAAGAAAAACAAATGCTTGAAGACAGCTCCCCAAGGTCACCACGCAGGACCGGGAGTAGCTGGCTATATATGGCACTGCTTACACCTTTTCTGTTTGATTGAGATGTATCAGACCAATCAGGAATGAATATGAAAACTTACATTGTTGTTCTATCACTTCCTTTCTCTGCTATTATTTAACCCCCGTGGTCTCAAAAATTGTGCGTCAGCACACAATCTTTGGTTGAGAAAAGAACGAATACCAATACAGAGTGGTGTGACTTCTTTACCGCCTGGCACTCAGCCTAATTAATTAGGACAACGACAATTACCCGGGATTATTGGTCAATTAGTCGTAAACGTGACTCTGACCTTATCAGCTCCACCACTGGATGGCCTGATACAGCATTATAGTCCATACACTGCTATCCCAGGCTACCCAAAACAAGCCAATCCAGTGGAGGGGGCACAGGACAAGACGCAGTGTTTTTGCCTTTTGTTGCAGCAATCAGTGGGGGTTCAAGACCCCAGACTAGGTGAAACTGCAGTGAAAAGCCAATCTGAAAAGCCATTCTATTATCTCTCTCTATCTAATAAAAATGAATTCTTGTCTGTCTGTCTGTCCGTCTGTTCTTTATGCGCGACAAAACAACTGGACCGATCTTCACCAAATTTGGTACAGAGATACTTAAGGTATCCGGGAAGGTTTAAGACAAGACTCCAACTCGCTCGGACGTACCGTTGCTGAGATACAGCATTCCAAACACAGTGCCCCCCCCCTTAGCCAATACAAACCTGCAAGTCTTTCACTCATATTCCAACTGCAATACACACGGTCACTCCACATGCACAATACAACACTGATATCCAAACTGAGATACACACATCAGAGGATTAGATACACAGATCAGCACACAGTATCACACGCCAGAGGATTAGATACACACATCTGCACACAGTCCCACACACCAGAGGATTAAATACGCGTTTCTGCACACAGTTCCACACACTGAAGGATTAGATACACGTGTCTGCACAAAATACCACATGCCGTAGAATTAGATACGTGCGTTTGCACACAGTTCCACACGCCGTAGGATTAGATACGCATGTCTTCACACAGTACCACATGCCGTAGCATTAGATATGCACGTCTGCACGTAGTTGTACACGCCATAGGATTAGATACACATGTCTGCACACAGTACCACATGCCGTAGAATTAGATCCGCACGTTTGCACACAGTTCCACACGCCGTAGGATTAGACACGCGCCTCTTCACACAATACCACACAGGGGAGGATTAGATACGTGTGTCTGCACACAGTACCACACGCCAGAGGATTAGATATACGTGTCTGCACACAGTTCTACACACCATAGGATTAGAAACACGCGTCTGCACACAGTACCACATGCCGTAGTATTAGATATGCGCGTGTGCACACTGTACCACACAGGGGAGGATTAGATACGCGTGTCTACACACAGTACCACACGCCAGAGGATTAGATATACGCGTCTGCAAACAGTTCTACACACCATAGGATTAGAAACACGCGTCTGCACACAGTACCACATGCCATAGTATTAGATACGCATGTCTTCACATAGTACCACACACCGGGGGATTGGATACATGCGCTGCACGTAGTCGTAGTTGTACACGCCATAGGATTAAATACACGCATCTGCACACAGTTCTACACGCCATAGGATTAGATACATGCGTCTGCACTCAGTAACACATGCCATAGGATTAGATACGCACCTCTTCACACAATACCACACAGGGGAGGATTAGATACGCATGTCTTCACACAGTACCACATGCCGTTGGATTAGATACGCGCGTCTGCACACAGTTGTACATGCCATAGGATTAGATACACGCATCTACACACAGTACCACATGCCGTAGAATTAGATACGTGCCTCTTCACACAATACCACACACGGATGATTACATACGTGCCTCTGCAGACAGTACCATACGCTGGAGAATTAGATGGATGGCTCTGCACAGAGTACCACACATTACACCAGTTTTACTCCAGGTTTCCAAAGCAACCCAGCCATTTTTCTTCACTGCTGTATGTCAGCTTTAAAGAAGCAGGGCACTGTGGATGACACTGTTACACAAGGTCACATACACACAGCTTTACTCCAGGTATCCATAACAACTGATCACAGGTTTTTCACTGATATCCAAAATGATCACATGACACTTATGGACGCACACAAACGACATACAAAATACACCAGTGCAAAATTGGACAATTCTTATGGGGCCACTACACAAACAAAAAATGTAATATACCCGTGTGAAGCCGGGTCCTCCTGCTAGTAATATTATATATATATATATATATATATATATATATATATATATATAGCAGTAAATTCTGTATTCTACAAGAAGATAAAATATACATGTAACACCATGTACCGTATATACTTGAGTATAAGCCGACCCGAATATAAGCCAAGGCCTCTAATTTTCCCACAAAAAACTGGGAAAACGTATTGTCTCGAGTATAAGCCGAGGGGGGGGGGGGAATGGCTGGAGTTTTTGGGTGCAGTAGATGCTGGGGAAGGAGAGGGAGTGTTTTGGTTGTCTGTCTGCCTCTTCCCTGAGCTTGAGGACTGGGGTTTTTCCCCCCACTTGGAATTCAGCCTGGCTGAATATAGGGTATCTGCAGTGCTCCTATTAGCCCCTTCCCGACGGAAAAGGAGCACTGCAGATCCCCTATATTCAGCCTGGCTGTAGTCAGTCTTCAAGCTCAGGGAAGGGGCAGACAGACAACCAGCACCTACATCGTCACTAACTGTGCAGCTGCTGACTCTCTGCACAGTTAGTGACGAAGTTGTCGGGGGGGCAGCATTTCGGCAGCGAGTCTACCGGAAGATGGTGCTCCCCGCCGGTCCACACTGGCGGCAGCTGCACCTGAACCATCACCGGATCGAGCTCACCGGCCTGGAGCTGTCCCAGCAGCCGGAGAGTGAGGGCATCCGGCTGCACTCCCCGTGGACCTTCTGGCTGGACAGGTCTCTCCCTGGAACAACTGCAGCTGAATGTGAGTCCAACCTGAAGAAGATCTACATCGTGCAAACAATACAGAGCTTCTGGAGTGTATATAACAATAACCCCCCTGCACTGTGCTTGACTCGAGTATAAGCCGAGGGGAGCTTATTCAGCTGTGCTGAACAACTCGGCTTATACTGGAGTATATACGACAAATTATTAGGACATAAACCACACAAAAAGTGGAAAAAGATCTTTATTACAAAATGATAGAATGATTTATACAAAAACTGTATTCAACAAATGATCTTTCCGAGTACTGTGAGGCTGGCAGCAAGTTATTAGATTCAAGTTCAAGATGGATACATCTGTATATCCCCCCAAGAACAGAAGGATGGGATATGTCAAGCTCCCACCCAGATCGGCAGGTTCGGCCAACGTTAAAGGGGTTTCCAAGACAGCAATGTATCACCTATCCATAGTGCCTGATCAGACCATTCAGAGCCACGCCAATCTTCCCAGCTCGAATGGAGCGGCGGTGAAGCATGCACAGCAAGCCAATGGGACTGATAAAGAAAGCCAAGCACAACATCTAGCCATCCCTGACAGTCCCGTAGAGATTGAAGGGAGCAGCAGCGTGTATTCTTGACCATTACTTTAGTGAAATAGGGGAAATTGGAGCCCACTGTGGATAGGTGATAAGGGAAAACTTTTTAATGTGATGTACGGTATCCACCGGCTAATCAGTTGGCTGAAAATTCCTGATCCTATGAACTCGAGGACAGCTTTTCCCTTTTGTGGACTTTCTGGTGTTTGCTAAAAGACGATTTATGGGTAAACCCTGCCCCACACAGCAGACATGAATATGGCTTCTCCCCTGTGTGGATTCTCTGATGTTCAATTAGAACTGATTTCCGAGCAAAATGGTTCCCACATTCTGAGCATGAGAATGGCTTCTCTCTTGTGTGAATTCTCTGATGACTAACAAGAATTGACTTGTGGGCAAATGATTTTCCACATTCCAAGCATGAGAATATCTTCCCCAGTATATGTATCCTACGATGTTCCACAAGAGTTGCTTTCCGAGTGAAACGTTTGCCACATTCCAGGCAGGAAAATGGCTTCTCCCCTGTGTGGGTTCTCTGATGTTCAACAAGAACAGATTTCTGGGCAAATTTCTTCCCGCATTCTGAGCATGAATATGGTCTCTCGCCCGTGTGCACTTTTGCGTGTTCGTGAAGCACCGATTTCTGTGCAAAACATCTGCCACATTCTGAACATGAGAATGGCTTCTCCCCTGTGTGAGTTCTCATGTGTGTCTCAAGATGATGTTTGCGTGAAAAACACTTCCCGCATTGTAAACACGAAAACGGTTTCACCCCCGTGTGAATTATCTGGTGTCTCTCCAGATGTTGCTTACGTGAAAAATATTTCCCACAGTCTGTGCATGGAAAGAGCTTGTCTTCTGTGTTATCCGTATAATGTCCAAGAGTAGACCTTTGGAGAAGACAATTACCACCGCACTGTGACGGTCCAGCACTAGGAGTCCACTGGTCTAGGGTAAGACCTAAGTTCTTTGCAAACTCTTTCCTAGATTCAGAAGATGGGGCTATCCCCCATAGCTCTCTGCCATGAAGGACTGGGGATATTTGGGGGCCAGTCCGGGGTTTTCCAAATTTATCTTGGTTGACGCTAGGATCTGGAAATAAAATAATATGTCCTTCTGGGTTCCTGGCGTAGTCATCTGCTGGAGAAAAAAATACTTTTAAAATCTTATTCTGAATCAATCCTACTGACAGTTTCCCACACAAGACAAGATTATTAACATGACCTAACTGAGAACCTTAATGCCTATTGTTTCTGGTGACATTTCAAGATAAGCCGGTGTGTGTACACAAGGAATAACACTACATCTGGTCATTATAGGAGCTATATTTTGCATTAGTTTGCAGTTTTCCCCTCCGTAACTTGCAGTTCTCACTGAGCTGGCGGGTGGAGACTTGTTACCAGAAACAGCACATAGTGAGTAGAGAAGAACCTGTTCCATAATTGTCTCTCACTTAGAAACAGTTGCAGGGCCATGCAGGACATATACAAAGGTGCAACAGCATGTACTGATGTGAAAAAAGTACTTGGGCTATGATGATGAATTTTTTTAATTTAAAGGGGTATTCCCATGTCGCATACTCACCAGTCTTCACTGCTGTAAAATCTTCTTTCTTTCTGGTTTCTTGCGTCATTTGGTGGGCGGGGTTTCACGTGTAACCTGCTGTTTAGCTCCGCCCCTAAATTAATGTGTAGCTCCGCCCACCGCATAGCGTGATCCTATGGGGCGGCTGAAGGGCCTGTGATGTCATCAAAGGTCCTCAAACAACACTATATGCACAATATTGGACTATGAAGTACAGGCAGGAGGAACTCCATTCTGTGTTACATCCAGAGACTGCCTGTCTCTGCCATAATAAATATAATTGAATTAGCTAGCCTGATAACTGGGAGAACAGAAGACGAGTTCAGAAATGAAAGCAGCTCTTTCTTTTGAGCAGATAAGTCAAGGGCTGTGTCAACAATGAAATGAATAAAGTAAGATAGTGGACAAACAAAGCAGTTTTGCTGAAGCAATGTATTTAGGAAAAGTCTTACATCCACATTTACAAGCAGTATAGATAGGATCCTTGTGATGGGACAACCCCTTTAAGAATGACTGAGCCTATGTTTTTGCTTCTTTCTCACCCCTCTCTCTCCCTTCATGAATTTCTATAGAAATAGCCCATCTCAAGACACAAACTGCAGAGATCTCAGAGTGAAAGTCAGTTTAGATAGGGTGAGGGGGAAACAACCTGATTATAGCAGAAAGAAGGATTTTTACAAAGTTTCTAATATTCACTTTGCACTCCCCCTGATTTATGCAAAGACTGTTGAAATGACACTAACCATATACACTTGTAAAACATGTGATATTCCAAATTATATACAGAAAGAATAAAGATAACAAATACAGCCGTGTAGATAAGAACTAACCGCGGCCGACTGTGCGCATAGAAAGTTACAATGCCCTAATAAAATACCAAGGGTGGCTAAGGGGAAATGAACCTGTCTGGTTACCTACCAGTGGCGTAACTAAAGTCTTGTGGGCCCCGATGCAATCTTTTGTCCGGGCCCCCCTACCTCATCCCTACAGCGAATTCTTGATAGTGATGGTTACGGGTGTGGAGGAGTTTAATCCACCTTAGTGTGGTTCGGGTAATCTGTGGGTCTCCTTGGCTCACGGGCCAGATGGAAGCGGCAATCTCAATACTGATACCAGTGCTTATGGGCCCCCTAAGGCTCCTGGGCTCTGATGCGACTGCACCCGCTCAAATTACACCCCTGTTCCTGACACTCTCCAGCAGTCCACACACTTCCTTTGCAGAAAGGGTCAAGTCCCTGCTCCTACGAGCCTGCGCTAGCTCCCTGGCAAACATAGTACTGTAGGACAAGAAATGGAGGCAAGGATCCGCGCTCAGTGGTCGTGCAGGAAAAACCGATCGTGTGGGTAGGACCAACTTTATTGGAATAAAATACAGTACAGCACAACGCGTTTCGGGTTGTAAAAAAACCCTTTTTCAAGTGCACAAATCACTGCAACAATACAAAAAAGACAAAAAGAATTGGACATAACGATAATAAGTGATCAGAACAGAGAGCCTTGAGTGACAAACCCAAGGAAGCATCATGTCTTAGTGTAAATACGGCCAAATCAACTCTAAATAATTGTCGAGATGTATATTAAAAAAAAGTTCAACTACTGTGAATATCCTACTAATATTATAAATGTGAAAGTTTGTGAGTTTGGATGTTTCGATGTTTGTTCCTCAATCACACCGGAACGGCTGAATGGATTTCATAGAAATTTCACACACACCTACATATTGGCCTGGAAGGGGTAATAGGCTACTTTAAAAGTGTCTCACTCACTCCAAAACGCCACCGCGACCCTTGAAAGTTGTCTCCTGCTCCGCTGTCGGCCCGGGCATGACGTCAGCGCAGGTAGTTAGATGCCACTCCTATTGGTGCATGGCAGTGTGTGAGCGGGATAGGGAGCCAGCACAGCAGCCCATAGGTTGGCGCCAAATTGTGGGTGTGGCCAGAGCGCGGGGACCCTTTCCTCAACATGGCGGCTGCCCACATGGTTCTGAACGCCGCAGACATGCCGGTCTGCCACACATTGCCTCAGGCCGGCGTAGCATGCAGCAGCACGCCCGGCCCGAACAAGCCCAGCCGCACGTACCCGCGAACTGTGCAGCTGGGAACACACGGCACAGGAAGGACTGCACATGCTTACTGAAGCTGCAGCCACGAGACACACACCTCCCCAGCATCTATATGGTGAGTGCTGCGGGGAACAGGGATCGGCGGGTTGCTTAAGGTGGGGGGGGGGGGGAGGGTACAACAGGTGATGGGTAGGGGCCGTGGGGGTTAGGGAGGGGGAAGGGGAGGTTTGGCACCAGAGGGCAGAAGGTAAGTAGGGGGGTGGGGGGCCAGATTGCACATGTGGAAAGGAGGGGAGGGTAATCGAGGTCATGGGTAGGTGGTGGTGTGGGGAAGGGGTAGATGTAGGAGGTGACTAATCTCTAAAGGGGGGGAGAAGGGGGCCGGGGGCGCAGATGGGGCTTAAGGGGAGGGCCGGGGGCATGGGTGGGGGAAAGGGGAGGGTCGGAGGTGCAGCAGCAGGGCCATGGGGTCCTGGCCCACGATGCTGTGGGAGGGTCCAGCGCCGGCCGCAAGGAAAGGGCCGTGGGGGGCCATGGGCCGCGCCGCAGGTGGTTCGCGCAAGGGTGAGGGGACAGTGAAGTCGCGGGTTATAGCTAGTTAATATATAAACTACACATTGTCAAGACATGAATTGTTTGACCATAATGTTGGATGCTTGCAAAACAAAACTACGCCAACATGGTTCATAAAAATAAAGCTTAAAAATCAATTTATGCATATAAAAATAAAAACTATGACTCCCATTTCTATAAGATACACAGAGATCCAAATTTACATTACAATCAAAATGAATTCTAAAAATAATTTAAAACATGGCTAATGATCAAATTGTACAAATTGTTCATGATCATGATTCGTGTCTATTGTTGCAGTGATTTGTGCACTTGAAAAAGGTTTTTTTTACAACCCGAAACGCGTTGTGCTGTACTGTATTTTATTCCAATAAAGTTGGTCCTACCCACACGATCGGTTTTTCCGCATTACCTTTCCTGCACGACCACTGAGCGCGGATCCTTGCCTCCATTTCTTGTCCTGCTTATTTCCCGGGTCACCGCTGCCACTCTCACCAGAGTCATTTCCCTGAATCCTGCACCCCAGGGCGTTGTGACTTTATCACATCCCCATCAGGTGAGAGGCCTACTGGTGGTAGTTTACTGTCTCCAGTTTTATCTTTCTTTAATAGGGTATACTACACTTAGTTTGCAAACATAGTACTGTAACGTTCTTGTATTTCTACTTTTCACAACATGTTATTCTCAGAGGGACCTCAGATAACTCAGGAGCAGAATTGTGAAATCTTTAAGAAATTGAGTTTAGTGAATAGAAGCCTCTGGCTGATGTTACTGTTGCGAGGCGCCATTGTTTCGATCAGGGGGATGTAGGCCCTTGTTCAGTTCAGGATTCTCTCTTGCAGGAGACAATCAGTGCGACTTCTTCTTTAGTCGTCTGGTTTATGTGGTTCAGCAGCCTTGTCCTTCCTTTGGCGCCGGAGGCTGGGTCTTCTGGGTCTGATGGCATCTACAAACTTTCCTGTGTGGTTTTCAGATGTGATATCCCTCAAGGTTCTCTACTCTCTTCTGAGACGGAGCTTCAAAGTAGCAATAGAAACCCTGAAAGGAAAAGCCTGCAGAACCTTCTACGCCATCAGAAGACAACTGTACCACCTCAAACCACCGGTGAGGGTCTGGCTGAAGATATTTGACGCAGTCATCTCCCCGATCCTTCTCTATGGCAGCGAGGTTTGGGGCCCAGCCACCTACCCAGACCAGTCAAGGTGGGATTCCAGCCCAACAGAGAACTTCCACCTGGAGTTCTGCAAATACCTGCTCCATGTCCATTGCAACACCTCCAACATGGCCTGCAGGGCAGAGCTAGGCAGACTCCCCCTATGGTTCACCATACAGAAGAGGGCGCTATCATTCTGGACTCACATACAGGGCAGCAGTCCTGGCTCTTACCACAACCAAGCCTGGCTGAGCCACAGAGCCCCGAGAAAAACTGATACCCCCCCAACCAAGCATCAGCCATCTGCCAAGCCAAAACCCCCAACATGCCCTGAACAAGGCTCAAATAAAAGGAGTCATTGAAAGAGACAAAGAGCGGTACATCGAGGAATGGAGAAGCGCAATAAATAACTCCAAGAAACTCACCGTGTACCAGTCACTGCAAAGGGACTACACCATGGCCACCTACCTGGAGAGAATACGCCACCCCAAACAAAGACAGACCCTTAGCTGGTACAGACTGAGAGCCCACAACCTGGAGATAGAGACGGGGCGATACAGGCAGACGTACAAGCCACGGGAGAAGAGACTGTGCCAGCACTGTGACCAGGGGGCCCTAGAAGACGAGACCCACTTCCTGCTACACTGCACCAAATACTCAGCTGTGAGGGCCGTCTACTACCAAAGACTCTCTGCCCACATCCCAGACTTCATATCTGCAGACGAGAAGAGGAAACTCTACATCCTACTGGGAGAAGAAGAGGCCACTGTGGAGATCGCTGCCCAATACGTGTCCAGCTGTCACCAAATAAGAGGAAGATGAGACTCCATGGACTGTTATATTTATCCCAATACACCCGCCCCACCCCACCCCCACCTCCCCATATAGCAGTCACCAACGAAGAGGAAGATGAGACTCCACGGACTGTTATATTTATCCCAATACATGCCCCCCCCCACCCTCCCCATATAGCTGTCACCAAACAAGAGGAAGATGAGACTCCACGGACTGTTATACCCCAAACCACCCACCCCACCCCCCCCATATCCACCATTCTCCCCCCAACCCCAACTCTCCCCCTCACTTTACTTGCTTTGGCAACGCCAAAGATCTATTTGGACGTGCCAATAAAGCTCCTTTGATTTGATTAATATTACAGAACACGGAGCACAGGACGTTACAACAGTGATGAGGGGACAGAATATCACATAACATCAAATAATAATAATAATAATTATATAAACATTATAACAACTTCCAGTGTCATTCCCCATCATCATGTCACCCTGAGGGTGGGCCCGCTCCAGCTCAGAAGACCCGATCTAGGTTCCTCTAGTTACGTCCATCACTACATTACCCAACAATTGTTGTTTAACCCCTTCCCGCCACAGGTATTTTTCAATTTCTGTTTTCGACTCCCCCACTTTCCAAACCCGATAACTAACAGGGCCACACGAGGGCTTAATGTTTGTGGGACAGATTGTACTTTGTAATGGTACCATGTAATATTCTGCACAATGTATTGGGAGGCTGCAAAAAATGTCAGAACGAGGTGGAACTGGAAAAAAAAACTGCAGTTGTGCGACTTTCTTACGGGCTTTGCGTTCACTGTGCAGCCAAAATGACATGTCACCTGTATTCTGTGCGTCAGTATGATTTGGGAGGTATCAAATTTATATAGTTTTATGTTTTAACCCCTTCCCAAACCAAAAAGTCAGAGAAAAAGTGCATTTGTGCATCTTCCTTCCAGGCTTCGTTTTTACCGTCTGCACTCTGCAGCGTAAATGACACGTGTTAAACATAGTACCCCTAAGGGTTAGAGAAGGGGTAGGTGTATCAATAGATATTGTGGTAGACGGGAGTTTTAATGACTGCTAGGGTGTAGGAAGTTTTGAAACGGTGGGTGGTGGTTACTAGTAGTACTAACCGAATTTTGCCTTTATAGTAACTAGGGACTAGTAACAATTACCGTATATACTCGAGTATAAGCCGACCCGAGTATAAGCCGAGGCCCCTCATTTTACCATAAAAAACTGGGAAAACTTATTGACTCGAGTATAAGCCGAGGGGGAGGGGAAATGCAGCAGCTGCTGGGAAATTTCAAAAATTAAAATGGTCGGAGTTTTTGGGTGCAGTAGATGCTGGGGAAGGGGAGGGGGTGTTTTGGTTGTCTGTCTGCCCCTTCCCTGAGCCTGAGGACTGTTTTTTTTTCACCCCACTTGGAATTCAGCCTGGCTGACTATAGGGGATCTGCAGTGCTCCTATTAACCCCTTCCCGACGGACCAGGAGCACTGCAGATCCCCCATATTCAGTAGACCGGGCACTGTCAGACACAGGGATACCTAATGTGTATGTGTCACAGTCATTTTCTATATTTATATGTATTCTAGGGAAAGGAGGGATTTACAACTTTTAAAAAATTTTTTAAAGCTTCTTTTTTTCCCACTATTTTATGGGAGATTCTATACATTGATATTGCGGCTGGTCATAGCAGACAAGCCTGGAAGTCTTCAGTAGGTCCACGACTGTCACGCCAAAGGGACGTAGGCCCTGGATCTTGCTCTGGGCGCTGTTGATCCCTGGCAAAATGGTGCCTCGGTTGACCAAGGTGGCATCGGAAGTTAATACCTGTGATCACCAGAGTCAAGGCTGCTCAACTCCTTTTAAATACCTGACATCTGCTGTACTATACTGATGGACGTTGGGAAGGGCTTCAATGGAACACGGCTTGCTGTAAGCGTAGGGGCAGCGCCGCACCTCCCATGAGGTGACCTAAAGAGACTGTTTCAGGCAGCGGTATGCCAGGGCTAAGGGCTAAGGGTCCTGGACTGGCTTAGGGTCACCGTCACTGAGCGGTGGATTGGGGTGGCCGCTGGAGCAGCGCTGCTCCAGCGGCCGCCCCTCACGCTCAGGCAGAGAGCAGGTCCTGCTAAAGACGCTTGCTCCGCGTGGCCCCGCCCCCTCCGCGTGTTTTTAAAACTTTTTTTTTTTTTTTTTTGTAACTTTTTCTTAGTGGTTACATCGTAGCCCAGTGCTGAAAGGCAACAATGCTAAGCACTGAGCCACCCTGCTGCGGGTAAGTCTACAGTCAGGCTGAGCGGTCACGTCCCTTAGTATAACTGTATGACAGCCGTCAGTCTAGTCATCAGCAGTACTCGCTTCCCTCTGCCAGAGAGGACTTGTGTTGTGCAGTGCACGCAGTTTCATGATACGGAGGCTGATAAAGCCTGTTATATACTCTTGTGCATGAGCTGGGGCCGGTATTATAGCACAGCAACATTAACTTGACTGGGTGCTGAGCTGCAATACATACAAATGACCACAGACAAGTGTGGCGCTGCTTACAGAAAAGAAGGCAGAGCACTTTTGTTAAACTGTGTGACCCATAGACTCCATGTAGATCCAAGACACTGCAGGGTAAGCTCTCCCATATAGACGGAGGAGGACGTAAGATACAAGACCTGGAGAAGATGTAGTGTCTGTGTATACAGTAGGTAACACTCACCTGGGCTGATATCTACAGGGGTCTCCTCCTCCTTACACTGCGTCTCCTCTTCACTTGCTAAAGACTCAACTTTAATATGGATCAGCTCTTCATCCTAAGATCATATGTGAAGAAATAATATAAGAGTCAGAGAAGAAAAATCCTTAAAGGGTGTGTACCGAATTAGGAAAAACGTGGCTGCTTTCTACCAAAAAACAGCGCCGCGCTCATCCACAGGTGGTGTGTGGTACTGCAGTCTCAGCTGTAGTCACTAAAATAGAACTATACTGTAAAACAATGACACAACCGTGGTGCGGACATGTTTGTCTAATCCAGGACAATCCCTTTAAGGTCCAGTCTCATCATAAGAATATGGTTTCACTAGCTGATCACTAAGAGCTAAGTGGTGCAAAACTCGGACACCATTTGGTTTTAATGCAACTGACCCAGAATTCTGGAACATTTAGTTTTAGCTCACCCCCCTGGTATTTTTAAAGGGGTTTTGGGCAATTATATACTGATGACCTAGGTCATTGGTTATTGTCTGACACCTAGGACCTCCACTGATCAGCTGTTGTGCTCCCAGTTATGTCATGTTTGTCCATCAGCAGATCAGTCCTTTCTAGTGCACATGAATGTGGTCTGGGGATTGTGCTTTATTAGAAACTTTGGATTTATAGTTACTTAAAGGGATTCTCCTTCCTGCAATAACCTGATCTATAACTCCCCCACTCCTACACTAAGGCTACATTCACATGACAGTGCAGTGCACTCACATTTTCCATGTCCGAGTGTGCACCTGAGGGTAATTGGATAAATATAACAGTCCATGGAGTCTCATCTTTCTCTTAGTTGGTGACCGCTATATGGGGAGGTGGGGTGGGGTGGGGCGGATGGTTTGGGGTATAACAGGCCGTGGAGTCTCATCTTCCTCTTAGTTGGTGACCGCTATGTGGGGAGGTGGGGGTGGGGCGGGTGTATTTGGATAAATATAACAGTCCGTGGAGTCTCATCTTCCTCTGGTTTGGTGACAGCTGGACACGTATTGGGCAGCGATCTCCACAGTGGCCTCTTCTTCTCCCAGTAGGATGTAGAGTTTCCTCTTCTCGTCTGCAGATATGAAGTCTGGGATGTGGGCAGAGAGTCTTTGGTAGTAGCCGGCCCTCACAGCTGAGTATTTGGTGCAGTGTAGCAGGAAGTGGGTCTCGTCTTCTAGGACCCCCTGGTCACAGTGCTGGCACAGTCTGTTCTCCCGTGGCTTGTACGTCTGCCTGTATCGTCCCGTCTCTATCTCTAGGTTGTGGGCGCTCAGTCTGTACCGGCTCAGGGTCTGTCTGTGTTTGCGGTGGCGTATTCTCTCCAGGTAGGTGGCCATGGTGTAGTCCCTTTGTAGGGATTGGTACACGGTGAGTTTCTTGGAGTTATTTATTTCGTTTCTCCATTCTTCAATGTACCGCTCTCTGTTTGCCTCTGTGGTCGCCTTTATTTCGGCCTTGGTTATCATCTGTTGGTGTTTTTGGTTTGGTGGTTGGCTGTTGTTTGGTTGGTGGGTGTCTGGTTTGCTCAGGTGGCTTAGCCATGCTTGGTGGTGGTAGGAGTCGGGCTTGCTCCCCTGGATGTGTGCCTGGAAAGCTAGCGCCCTCTTCTGTATGGTGAGCCATAGGGGGAGTCTGCCTAGCTCTGCCCTGCAGGCCATGTTGGTAGTGTTGCGATGGACATGGAGCAGGTACTTGTAGAACTCCAGCTGGAAGGTCTCTGTTGGGCTAGAGTCCCTTTTTGGCTGGTCTGGGTAGGTGGCTGGGCCCCAAACCTCCCCGACCCCAACTCCCCCCCACACACACTTTACTAGCTTTGGCAATGCCAAATATCTATTCGGACGTGCCAATAAAGCTTGTTTGATTTGATTTGAAACTTCACCATGCAGCTGCATTAGCCCCTGCCTGTGCATAGACTTCTATGTAATCTGACACCTATGCAGAGATTTCTCAGTAAATCTCAGTTTAGCAAAGAGAAGGCAGGAAAAGATAAGTGGAGAAAGAAGCATTTTCCAATGTACAGACAAGAAAAAACACTATAGTTCAAAAAATGTTGCTCACTTAATCCAATTATAATCCAAAAAGAGCAATCAAGATATAAGACTCAACATATAATGATATAAGTTATAAGTATAAATATATATATATATATATATATATATATATATATATATATATATATATATATATATCCACAAAAATATATAAAAAGTCACACATCTGACATGTCACCTCATATAGAACAATGAAATATCTCCACAACCACGGAATAGTTTACAGTGGACACGGCGGTCCCAAGTAAGGTAACCAATCACACTGACCCGACTTCAATCCGTGATAGGAAAAATCTAAAGAGGCCATTTCATGTGAAAATAGAGTGAAATATAGAGAATAACGACAGTCCCTATAAGATAGTCTTGGGAAGGGACTAAAATCACCTAATACAGCCTAATACAGGGTCACCGCCCTACACAGCCAGGGCCCTGACCTGGAACCTCACCCTAATTCAGGGTCCGTCCCTAATTAACCCTTTCCAACAATTTATATATGCCAAAGTAAGAAGGGCTAGTAAAACACACAATAGCATTAAAACAAAATAGCATGACCCGACATGCACGTATACCAGGGGTCCTCAAACTTTTTAAAAGGTGGGCCAGGTCACTGTCCCTCGGACCATTGGAGGGCCGGAATATAGTTTAAAGGGATTCTACCATTAAAATCACATTTTTTTCTCGATAACACATAGGAATAGCCTTAAGAAAGCCTCTTCTTCTCCTACCTTTCGATTTCTTCTTTGCCCGCCGTTTGGTTAAAATTCCGTTTTCTGTTGGTATGCAAATGAGTTATCTTGCAGCACTGGGGGCGTCCCCAATGCTGCGAGAGAACTCTCCAGCGCCGCCTCCAACTTCTTCTGGAACGTCGTCTTTATGCGTCTTCTTCTGGTGCAGGCAGAGCCGACTGAGCACGCCCACAGGCCACAAGAAAATGGCTGCTTACTTACTGTGCAAGCGGCCATTTTTCTTGTGACCGCGGGCATGTGCAGTCGGCTCTGAGCGAGGCCCAAGGCGTACAAGTTTCACCGCCTGCGCCGGAAGAAGACGCATGAAGATGACGTTCCAGAAGAAGATAGAGGTGGCGCTGGAGAGTTCTCTCGTAGCATTGGAGACGCCCCCAGTGCTGCAAGAGAACTCATTTGCATACCGACAGAAAATGGAATTTTAACTGAACGGTGGCGCGGAGAAGAATAGCCTTTCTTAAGGCTATTCTGACGTGTCAACGACAAAACCAGTTTTTAATGGTAGAATCCCTTTAAAGCTGACCCAGCGGAATGCACACACCAAACACAAGTGTGAGCGCCCCCTGAGGGGTTATCAATCCTACAGTAAGATATTATAGTGCTTACTTCAGGGGGCATAGATACCGGAGGCAGATCACCGGTATCCGCCTTACATCGCACACATGCGATGTGACAGGCGGACACAGGCGGACACCGGAGACAGAGCAGATCGCGCAGACATCAGGAGCGGTGCCCTCCAATAGGTGAAGTGAAGTGCGCTACATGGCCTGGCCCGAGCTCCTCAGGAGCTTCATTATAAATGCGCGCCTGCCGGTGGTGCCGGCGGGCCGGACAGATGTGATCGGCGGGCCGCATGTGGCCCACGGGCCGTAGTTTGAGGACCCCTGCTGTATACAGTAATACACTGTGCATACAGTAATACAGTAATACACTCTGTATATAGTAATACACTCTGTATACAGTAATACACTCTCCATACAGTAATACACTCTGTATATAGTAATACACTCTGTATACAGTAACACACTCTCCATACAGTAATACACTCTCCATACAGTAATACACTCTGTATATAATAATACACTCTGTATTCAGTAATACACTCTCTATACAGTAATACACTCTGCATACAGTAATACACTCTCCATACAGTAATACACTCTGTATACAGTAATACACTGTGTATTCAGTAATACACTCTGTATACAGTAATACACTCTGTATTCAGTAATACACTCTCCATACAGTAATACACTCTGCATACAGTAATACACTCTGTATACAGTAATACACTCTCCATACAGTAATACACTCTGCATACAGTAATACACTCTCCATACAGTAATACACTCTGTATACAGTAATACACTCTCCATACAGTAATACACTCTGTATACAGTAATACACTCTCCATACAGTAATACACTCTGTATACAGTAATACACTCTCCATACAGTAATACACTCTGTATACAGTAATACACTCTCCATACAGTAATACACTCTCCATACAGTAATACACTCTGTATACAGTAATACACTCTCCATACAGTAATACACTCTGTATACAGTAATACACTCTGTATACAGTAACACACTCTCCATACAGTAATACACTCTGTATACAGTAATACACTCTGTATACAGTAACACACTCTCCATACAGTAATACACTCTGTATATAGTAATACACTCTGTATACAGTAATACACTCTGCATACAGTAATACACTCTCCATACAGTAATACACTCTGTATACAGTAATACACTCTCCATACAGTAATACACTCTGTATACAGTAATACACTCTCCATACAGTAATACACTCTCCATACAGTAATACACTCTGTATACAGTAATACACTCTCCATACAGTAATACACTCTGTATACAGTAATACACTCTCCATACAGTAATACACTCTGTATACAGTAATACACTCTGTATACAGTAATACACTCTGTATACAGTAACACACTCTCCATACAGTAATACACTCTGTATACAGTAATACACTCTGCATACAGTAATACACTCTGTATACAGTAATACACTCTCCATACAGTAATACACTCTCCATACAGTAATACACTCTGTATACAGTAATACACTCTCCATACAGTAATACACTCTCCATACAGTAATACACTCTCTATACAGTAATACACTCTCCATACAGTAATACACTCTGTATACAGTAATACACTCTGTATACAGTAACACACTCTGTATACAGTAACACACTCTCCATACAGTAATACACTCTGTATACAGTAACACACTCTCCATACAGTAATACACTCTGTATACAGTAATACACTCTCCA
Source organism: Leptodactylus fuscus (assembly GCF_031893055.1). NCBI lineage: Eukaryota > Metazoa > Chordata > Amphibia > Anura > Leptodactylidae > Leptodactylus > Leptodactylus fuscus. The sequence goes on along the minus strand of NC_134274.1, from coordinate 80,856,122 downwards.
TACAGTAATACACTCTCTATACAGTAATACACTGTGCATACAGTAATACACTCTCCATACAGGAATACACTCTGTATATAGTAATACACTCTCCATACAGTAATACACTCCGAATACAGTAATACACTCTGCATACAGTAATACACTCTCTATACAGTAATACACTCTGTATACAGTAATACACTCTCCATAAAGTAATACACTCTGTATATAGTAATATACTCTCCATACAGTAATACACTCTCCATACAGTAATACACTCTGCATACAGTAATACACTCTGTATACAGTAATACACTTTCCATACAGTAATACACTCTGTATATAGTAATACACTCTCCATACAGTAATACACTCTGCATACAGTAATACACTCTGTATACAGTAATACACTCTCCATACAGTAATACACTGTGCATACAGTAATACACTCTCTATACAGTAATACACTCTGTATACAGTAATACACTCTCTATACAATAATAGACTCTGCATACAGTAATACACTCTCCATACAGTAATACACTCTGTATATAGTAATACACTCTCCATACAGTAATACACTCTCCATACAGTAATACACTCTGTATACAGTAATACACTCTCCATACAGTAATACACTCTGCATACAGTAATACACTGTGCATACAGTAATACACTCTGCATACAGTAATACACTCTGTATACAGTAATACACTCTCCATACAGTAATACACTCTGTATACAGTAATACACTTTCCATACAGTAATACTCTGTATACAGTGATACACTCTCCATACAGTAATACACTCTGTATACAGTAATACACTCTCCATACAGTAATACACTCTCTATACAGTAATACACTGTGCATACAGTAATACACTCTCCATACAGTAATACACTCTGTATACAGTAATACACTCTCCATACAGTAATACACTCTGTATACAGTAATACACTCTCCATACAGTAATACACTCTGTATACAGTAATACACTCTGTATACAGTAACACACTCTCCATACAGTAATACACTGTGTATACAGTAATACACTCTGCATACAATAATACACTCTGTATGCAGTAATACACTCTCCATACAGTAATACACTCTGTATACAGTAATACACTTTCCATACAGTAATACTCTGTATACAGTGATACAATCTCCATACAGTAATACACTCTGTATACAATAATACACTCTCCATACAGTAATACACTCTCTATACAGTAATACACTCTGCATACAGTAATACACTCTCTATACAGTAATACACTCTGTATACAGTAATACACTCTCCATACAGTAATACACTCTGTATATAGTAATATACTCTCCATACTGTAATACACTCTCCATACAGTAATACACTCTGCATACAGTAATACACTCTGTATACAGTAATACACTTTCCATACAGTAATACACTCTGTATATAGTAATACACTCTCCATACAGTAATACACTCTGCATACAGTAATACACTCTGCATACAGTAATACACTCACTATACAATAATAGACTCTGCATACAGTAATACACTCTGTATACAGTAATACACTCTCCATACAGTAATACACTCTGTATACAGTAATACACTCTGTATACAGTAATACACTCTCCATACAGTAATACACTCTGTATATAGTAATACACTCTGCATACAGTAATACACTCTCCATACAGTAATACACTCTCCATACAGTAATACACTCTGTATACAGTAATACACTCTGCATACAATACACTCTCCATACAGTAATACACTCTGTATACAGTAATACACTCTGTATACAGTAACAGACTCTTCATACAGTAATACACTCTGTATACAGTAATACACTTTCCATACAGTAATACTCTGTATACAGTGATACACTCTCCATACAGTAATACACTCTGCATACAGTAATACACTCTCCATACAGTAATACACTCTCCATACAGTAATACACTCTGTATATAGTAATATACTCTCCATACAGTAATACACTCTCCATACAGTAATACACTCCGAATACAGTAATACACTCTCCATACAGTAATACACTCTCTATACAGTAATACACTTTCCATACAGTAATACACTCTCCATACAGTAATACACTCTGCATACAGTAATACACTCTGTATACAGTAATACACTTTCCATACAGTAATACACTCTGTATATAGTAATACACTCTCCATACAGTAATACACTCTGTATACAGTAATACACTCTCCATACAGTAATACACTCTGCATACAGTAATACACTCTCCATACAGTAATACACTCTCCATACAGTAATACACTCTGTATATAGTAATACACTCTGCATACAGTAATACACTCTGCATACAGTAATACACTCTCCATACAGTAATACACTCTGTATACAGTAATACACTGTGTATTCAGTAATACACTCTGTATACAGTAATACACTCTGTATTCAGTAATACACTCTGTATACAGTAATACACTCTCCATACAGTAATACACTCTGCATACAGTAATACACTCTCCATACAGTAATACACTCTGTATACAGTAATACACTCTCCATACAGTAATACACTCTCCATACAGTAATACACTCTCTATACAGTAATACACTCTCCATACAGTAATACACTCTGTATACAGTAATACACTCTCCATACAGTAATACACTCTGTATACAGTAATACACTCTCCATACAGTAATACACTCTCCATACAGTAATACACTCTCCATACAGTAATACACTCTGTATACAGTAATACACTCTGCATACAATACACTCTCCATACAGTAATACACTCTGTATACAGTAATACACTCTGTATACAGTAACAGACTCTCCATACAGTAATACACTCTGTATACAGTAATACACTTTCCATACAGTAATACTCTGTATACAGTGATACACTCTCCATACAGTAATACACTCTGTATACAGTAATACACTCTCCATACAGTAATACACTCTCTATACAGTAATACACTCTGCATACAGTAATACACTCTCCATACAGTAATACACTCTCCATACAGTAATACACTCTGTATACAGTAATATACTCTCCATACAGTAATACACTCTCCATACAGTAATACACTCCGAATACAGTAATACACTCTCCATACAGTAATACACTCTCTATACAGTAATACACTTTCCATACAGTAATACACTCTCCATACAGTAATACACTCTGCATACAGTAATACACTCTGTATACAGTAATACACTTTCCATACAGTAATACACTCTGTATATAGTAATACACTCTCCATACAGTAATACACTCTGTATACAGTAATACACTCTCCATACAGTAATACACTCTGCATACAGTAATACACTCTGTATATAGTAATACACTCTGCATACAGTAATACACTCTGCATACAGTAATACACTCTCCATACAGTAATACACTCTCCATACAGTAATACACTCTCCATACAGTAATACACTCTGTATATAGTAATACACTCTGCATACAGTAATACACTCTCCATACAGTAATACACTCTGTATACAGTAATACACTCTGCATACAGTAATACACTCTCCATACAGTAATACACTCTGTATACAGTAATACACTCTCCATACAGTAATACACTCTCCATACAGTAATACACTCTGTATACAGTAATACACTCTGCATACAGTAATACACTCTCCATACAGTAATACACTCTGTATACAGTAATACACTCTGCATACAGTAATACACTCTGCATACAGTAATACACTCTCCATACAGTAATACACTCTGTATACAGTAATACACTCTCCATACAGTAATACACTCTGCATACAATAATACACTCTGTATGCAGTAATACACTCTGTATACAATAATACACTCTCCATACAGTAATACACTCTGTATACAGTAATACACTCTGTATACAGTAATACATGCTATATATCTTTGGTAATCTCTATCTACCTCTTGATCCTGCGTCACATTGTCATCTTCCCTTCCACAATCCTCAGAATACAGAGGACATCTCTGCGGGAGACTTCCTTCTTGTGGTTCATCTGTGGGAGACATACACATACGCTGTATATATGCTATAAATGGGACTAGAGAGCACTACTAGACAGTATTACTGTACAGTACTGTGCAAAACATTTAGGCATGCCGGCAAGGCATGCTGCATAGTAAGAATAACAATTCATAATTTATGAAATGAATGAAGAAAAGGGAAATGTAAATTAATCCATATTCATTCATTTTAATGAGTCCACCTAAAGTTACAGCGTCTTCTGGCACCAGGTCATCAACAGAAAAAAATCAAAAAAATACGAAACCGCCTTTAAAAATACTGTAATACTCACAATGAATTTTCTAAACCAGACACTCCCTTTAATCCCTTGAGGATCAGATGGTTTGTGCCTCGAGGCCGGTGTAATTTTGCCCCAAAAAATTGTCACAATTTTTTAAATTTTTTTTCATTAATGTATGAGGGCTTGTTTTTTGCAGGATAACCTCTATTTTTCAAACTGTATTGTATAACCTTTATTCAATATTTTTAGGGGAATTTTTTTTTAAAAATCATCAATTTTTCAAGTGTGCACGCTGAGAGGGCAAGTCTGATTTTTTTTTTTTTTTACGTTTGAGTGTAATCCGAGTGCCTTCTGTCTTCCAATGATTTTAATGGGTGGGTTACGCTCCAATCTGTTTTTAGGGAGCCGGGTAGGACCTACGCTATAAATATTGATAAGGTGTGTGAGTAATGGAACAGAGCGTTGGAACCCCTAAGAGTGTGAGACCTAAGATCCCTAACAATTTTGTTTTCCTATCTATGGAGCTGTGCGAGGGCTTGTTTTTTGTAGGTGAGCTGTACTTTTTATAGGTAGGCTTGGGATCCTTGTGTATTTGGTAGTCAATACTTACCTGGGATGATATCTATGGGAATTTGTTCCTCTTTACACTGCTGGGCGGTCCTCACATCCATCTCTTCTACTGCTACTACCTTTACTTTTATATCTTCAGCCTATGATATGTGAGAAGAAAAGGAAAAATACACCTGACAATACATCTGCCACATCCGAACCAAATAACGTCATGAAATCCTAGTGTCAGTCAGTTCTATGGAGATGACTTGCTGGTCAAAGGTCAAACACTTGTATGAAGCTGGCCCCTTTCCCATTAAGCTAGCCCAATCTCCTCCTCAAGTTAAATGCAACATCTTGTGCCAGAAAGGTGACAAAATGTAAAAGGATTCTACCACTAAACCAAGATTTTTTCTAATTACCATGTCGGAATAGCCGTAAGAAAGGCTTTTCGTCTCTTACCTTTAGACGTGGTCTCTGCGGCGCCGTTCCTTAGAAATACCGGTTTTAACCGGTATGGAAATGAGTTCTCCGCAGCAATGAGGGCGGGCCCCAGCACTCAAACGGCGATGGGGGCGTTCCCACTGCTGCCCGAGAGCTCACTCCAGCCACGCCTCCATCTTCAGCTGCAACCCCGCCTCTTCTGTCTCCTTCTGTCGGTCAAACTTCCGGCGCCTGCGCAGTACGCTCCTGTATAGAACTACAAGAGCAAGAGCGGCCTCCCAAAAATGGCCGCCGGCCGGTATTTCTAAGCAACGGCGCTGTGGAGACCACGTCTAAAGGTAAGAGACGAATAGCCTTTCTTAAAGGGGTTGTCCCATCACAAGGATCCTATCTATACTGCTTGTGAATGTGGATGTAAGACTTTTCCTAAATACACTGCTTCAGCAAAACTGCTTTGTTTGTCCACTATCTTACTTTATTCAATTCTTTGTGGTCACAGTCCTGACTTATCAGCTCAAAAGTCAAGTGATGTATCTGCCTGCTCTCAGGGGGAGGGGCTAAGTGCAGGGAGCGAGCCTGTGTATCTAGCTATTCCTGTGTCTACACCATGTGACCTAGATCCTGCTCTCAGACAGGGTAGAGGAGCTGCTTTCATTTCTGAACTCGTCTTCTGTTCTCCCAGTTATCAGGCTAGCTAATTCAATTGTGTTCGTTATGGCAGAGACAGGCAGTATTGCGCATATAGTGTTGTTTGAGGACCTTTGATGACATCACAGGCCCTTCAGCCGCCCCATAGGATCACGCTATGTGGTGGGCGGAGCTACACGCTAATTTGAGGGTTGAGCTAAACTGCAGGTTGCCTGTGAAACCCCGCCCACCAAATGACGCAAGAAACCAGGAAGAAAGAAGATTTTACAGCAGTGAAGACTGGTGAATAAGCGGCGTGGGAATACCCTTTTAAGGCTATTCTGACGTGGTAATTAGAAAAAATCTTGGTTTAGTGGTAGAATCCCTTTAATACAAAATCCGACAGATCGGGGGCTGGGGGGTCGGGACAGTTTTGGATTAAATTGGTAAAAGAACTGCCAACAATGTATTATTTTCAATGATATTTTCTAATTATCAATATTGTTTAATGAGTTATATAATTTATGTATTTACTTCCATAGGATTGCAATCACCAGATTTTTTTTTTTTCGTGACTTAGGCTCGGTTCACATCTGCTTTCTAGAAATCTGTTCCCCTCGCCGCATGAAGTGAAAGCAGCACTTTTCTCTCCGCATTTTTCGTTCGGAAACAGAGCGGATACCACATGGACCCAATTATAGTCTATGGGTCTATTAAGGTAATTGTTTTTTTATGTGGATTAGGTTTCGGTTCGGGTGGTCCACAGATGTGAACCAAGCCTTAGAGGAGATTTCCTACTTCTGTCTGACATTTATAGAGGAGTTGGAATCAGGCTGTGGAAAGTAGAGGAGTCAGAGTTGGTAGTGTGGCCTACCGATCCCACAGCTTTGGACAGAACACAAAATGTGGGGCAATGGATAACCACAGGCACGGGACAGATGAGTAGCTTTACCCCTTACCCAACGCCCGCCGTAATAGCAGAGCGGATGTCGGGTAATTCAATATTGTGGCCAAAGCTGACTGAGGCACCATTCCCAGAGACACATGGGCTATGCCATCTTCCCGTGTATCACTGGCCCTGGGCTGGCAACCTGTTACTATGAAAGCCAAGAGCCTATTGATACTACGCAGCCTAGAATACAATTGCCCTATATGTGCCATCCAATAATTACAGAGAGAAAAAAAATGTAATAAAAAAGCTGAAAAATAAAAATTTGACTCACTCCCTTCCCCTCGAACACATATAAAAGTACATAAAAATAGTAAAACAAATAGACATTCAGTATCCCTGTGTCCCAAAACAACCAGTCTCAATTAGTTAAACAAAAAAAAACTATATAAATTTGGCAGGGTTGGAGTGGCCCACCAGGGAGACGGTGAATCCCCCGGTGGGCCCCGAGCCCCGTCTATTAGTCATCATATTGCGAATGCAGATGCATTGGTCAGGGGCCCGATCGGGATGGTCCAAAGTTCCAGCCAAAACTTTTTTCTGCCCAGAATGATAGTGACCCCCACATCACCAAGGGTCGGCTGTTATCTGGCAGGAAATGACACTGATATAACACTTCTGACCCCAAGTATATACACTACACACTATATAGTAGTCAGCAGATATATACTACCCCAGCAGCGCTCACCTCTCCAGTCAGCAGCTCAATGATCTGGTTGGTGAGGTCCAGGATCTTCTCATCATTGTTCCTCTCAGGTATCAGTGATGAAGGTGGAGGCTCCATGATGGAGCTCCGGATCCTACTCCACCCTCCTGACACGCTAGATGTCTTCTTCACCACAGTGTAGTCCTATGTATGGAGAGACCCCGATCATATAAGAATCCCTCAGCTACTCCTTATTTATAGATATGGGTTAGGACATAATCCCCAGAACCCCTCACCTCTCCAGTCAGCAGGTAGATGATCTCCAGGGTGAGTTCTACTATCCTCTCGGCCATCACTTCTCTGTCCTTACTCATCCTTGGTGGGTCAGTCACGGGAAAGACCATCGGTGGTGGTGGTGGTGGATTCCTAACCAGAATTGTACGAGAGTTATAGTGAATCATCTCCTTCATTATTACACTTACTGTATATATCCACAACACATGGGGGAGGAGTCATCTTCTGTAACTCCTCCCCTTCCTCACGTGAATGCTATGGACACGGTAATACTTATATATAGCCATCTGGAACTTTGGACCATCCTGATTGGGCCCCTGACCAATGCATCTGCATTTGCAAAGTGATGATTAATAGACGGGGCTCGGGGCCCACCGGGAGATTCACCGTCTCCCTGGTGGGCCACTCCAACCCTGCCAAATTTATATAGGGGTTTTTTTTGGTTTTTTTTAACTAATTGAGACTGGTTGTTTTGGGATAATAATAGCTGATTATTCCCCTATCCTACCAGTACATTAGTCTGAGGCCCCACCTTCTGGAAAAGCAGATTTTTTGTTGCAGATTTTGCTTTTTTTTTTTTGGAGCCAAAAGCAAGAATTACTACAAAAGGAAGCGGAATATACAGGAAGATCATCGTGGCCCACGTGACCGCTGAGGCCCAATCACAGACCCCAGCAGTGACATCTGGGGAGCAGGACCTCAGTAGCAAAGAAGAAGAGGAGCGAGGATACCCAGGAGTGGTGCGGTAAGGCGAGTATAAGGGTTTGCTATTTTTAATCACTTACCCTGGGCCTTTGATTATTATACTCTGGGGTCTCATGTGACCACATAATATAATAATAGTACCAGCTCTAGGAGGCCATTGGGGAGCATATAATACTGTGTAGGGGCCACTGTGCAGCATATAATGCTATGTGGGGGCCACTGTGGAGCATACAATAGTGTGTAGGGGCCCACTGCGGAACATATAATACTGTGTGATGGGCATGGCAGAGCATATAATGCTATGTGGGGGCCACTGTGGAGCATATAATGCTGTGTGGGGGCTACTGTGGAGCATATTACACTGTGTGGGGGCCACTGTGGAGCATATAATGATGTGTGTGGGCCACTGTGGAGCATATAATGCTGTGTGGGGGCCACTGTGGAGCATATTACACTGTGTGTGGGCCACTGTGGAGCATATAATGCTGTGTGGGGGCCACTGTGGAGCATATTACACTGTGTGTGGGCCACTGTGGAGCATATAATGATGTGTGTGGGCCACTGTGGAGCATATAATGATGTGTGTGGGCCACTGTGGAGCATATAATGCTATGTGGGGGTCACTGTGGAGCATATAATGATGTGTGTGGGCCACTATGGAGCATATAATACTGTGTGGGGGCCACTGTGGAGCATATTACACTGTGTGTGGGCCACTGTGGAGCATATAATGATGTGTGTGGGCCACTGTGGAGCATATAATGATGTGTGTGGGCCACTGTGGAGCATATAATGCTATGTGGGGGCCACTGTGGAGCATATAATGATGTGTGTGGGCCACTGTGGAGCATATAATACTGTGTGGGGGCCACTGTGGAGCATATTACACTGTGTGGGGGCCACTGTGGAGCATATTACACTGTGTGGGGGCCACTGTGGAGCATATAATGCTTTGTGTGGGCCACTGTGGAGCATATAATGCTGTGTGGGGGCTACTGTGGAGCATATAATGCTGTGTGGGGGCTACTGTGGAGCATATAGTACTGTGTGTGGGCCACTGTGGAGCATATAATGTAGTGTGGGCGCCACTGCGGAGAATATAATGTGGTGTGGGGGAAACTGCCAAGCATATAACGCAGTGTGGGGGGGGGTCACTGCGGAGCATATTTTACTGTGAGTGGGCCACTGTGGAGCATATAGTACTGTGTGGAGGCCACTGTGGAGTGACACTACTAACAGTATCAGGCCCTATTTACACACTGGAATCTGGCACTGATTTTGCAGTGGATTTTGCCCCTATATCAGCACCATATTCCTCCATCTTTCTGCCTCATATTGAAACTAATTGGAGCAGGAAGCTGGATAAAAAAAAAAAAAAAGTGTCCAGCTGGATTTTGCGGTACATCCTGCAGCTGATTCGGAGGCCGCGGCTTGAGACTCCGCACTGGTTAGACTCATTCATTTGGGCTTAATCAGTGATGGAAGCCGCAAGAGAAAGCGGACTGTCTGTATTGTTGGGGAAGAAAACAAAGAAGAATCTGGGGCAGATGTCCGCCGCCTCAAATTCTTATTTACTATCCGACGTCCAAACAGGTTGTATTTACTTCTAATGGAGTGGATTGTAATACAGAACACTCCAGTGTGTCTCTCCTAGCAAAAAAACCCACCCAATTTCAATAGGTTTTTTTTACTGCAGAGTGCATGAGTTACTCCAAAAGGGCCCACTGGGGCTCTGCTACCTAAGGGCCCACACAAACCTGGGCTGGCCCTGCCCAATCTCAGCAGATGTTTGTGGGATCCTCCCAGATGCCGGTAAGATTAAATGGGTTGTTTGGAGGGGGTTTATTCCCTGGGAGGCTTTCCATGGACCCAGAGGTTTCAGCGATGTCACGACCACCAGGTCATGTGATTTGGGGAAGGGGTCAGCTCCTAGGTCGCACGGCCCCCTCTCCATCAACTCACAGGTGAATTTATGTGACGATGGAGAAGGGGCTGAGCAACCCCAGAGGTATATGGCTGCTACTGATCACATGACTCGGGGGTCGTGACATGGCTGGAACCCTCGTTATTAATGGTCCCTGGACAATCCCTTTAATTCCCTGGGCTATGGAGCGACGTAGGGAGCTCAGCGCGTCCTCTGATCACATGACTCGGGGTCGTGACATGGCTGGAACCCCTGTTATTAACAGTCCCTGGACAATCCCTTTAATTCCCTGGGCTATGGAGCGACGTAGGGAGCTGAGTGCGTCCTCTGATCACATGACTCGGGGTCGTGACATGGCTGGAACCCCTCTTATTAACAGTCCCTGGACAATCCCTTTAATTCCCTGGGCTATGGAGTGACGCGGGGGGCTGAGCGTGTCCTCTGATCACATGACCCCTCCCTACAACATCCAAAGCATCCCATGAACCCAGTAAAGACCCCTCAATAGAGAAATGCTTCACACAGGAGTCAATATGCCAGAGACCCCCTGTAACGCAGCAGGACTATGGCCGGTCACTCACTGACTCCCACATGAACATGGAGGTCCCTGCTGCCATCCAACAACCCAATCCCATCTGGGATGGAAACCCCCTTTAAATATGCCCTTAGAGGTGAGTGGAGTCGCACGATCTGTAGGGGGCAGCAGAGCTGTAGTGTATAGCTGACTACCCTCGGCCAGTCTACATGATACTGTACACAGCAGGAGGCGCCACCACATCACAACTACCGCACTGTACACGGCGAGAGCACAAACACACTCACCCGGAAGTAATCCCTCGTATGATCACTTCCGGTGGGTCGCTGTCACCTCCGCGCTGGATCTTTTGGACCTGCTTGTAGGGATCGATTTTCCTCGCCAAGTAAAACAAGGAAATCACAGGCTCTGCCCAGAAGTAATATGGCCGCAAAGACCGCATATTGTTATTGCGCATGCGCTATTCTCCTGCACAGCTGCTTGAGCGATAGTTGCAGCCATTTTGTTGTGGCCAAATTTGTCACTAGTTGAAAGCAGTGGTGATGTGAGGACTCTCATAAGAAGTCCCTGTTATATATGAGATTAGCACCTCTATAAGTCCTCTGCCTCACTTTTGTTTTTATACCAATAACCAAGTTACAGAAAAGCCTCTGTTATATATAATCATGGATAGAAAAGTGTCACTGCTCTGAGAGGGAGTGTGTCACCAGACCCAGCCGGCAGATAGGTTACTGTCACCAGACCCAGTATATCACCCCAGCCCTGCAGATAGATAGGTTACTGTCACCAGACCCAGCATATCACCCCAGCCCTGCAGATAGATAGGTTACTGTCACCAGACCCAGCATATCACCCCAGCCCTGCAGATAGATAGGTTACTGTCACCAGAACCAGCATATCACCCCAGCCCTGCAGATAGATAGGTTACTGTCACCAGACCCAGCATATCACCCCAGCCCTGCAGATAGATAGGTTACTGTCACCAGAACCAGCATATCACCCCAGCCCTGCAGATAGATAGGTTACTGTCACCAGAACCAGTATATCACCCCAGCCCTGCAGATAGATAGGTTAGTGTCACCAGAACCAGCATATCACCCCAGCCCTGCAGATAGATAGGTTACTGTCACCAGACCCAGTATATCACCCCAGCCCTGCAGATAGATAGGTTAGTGTCACCAGAACCAGCATATCACCCCAGCCCTGCAGATAGATAGGTTACTGTCACCAGACCCAGCCGGCAGATAGGTTACTGTCACCAGACCCAGTATATCACCCCAGCCCTGCAGATAGATAGGTTACTGTCACCAGAACCAGCATATCACCCCAGCCCTGCAGATAGATAGGTTAGTGTCACCAGAACCAGCATATCACCCCAGCCCTGCAGATAGATAGGTTACTGTCACCAGAACCAGCATATCACCCCAGCCCTGCAGATAGATAGGTTACTGTCACCAGAACCAGCATATCACCCCAGCCCTGCAGATAGATAGGTTACTGTCACCAGAACCAGCATATCACCCCAGTCCTGCAGATAGATAGGTTACTGTCACCAGAACCAGCATATCACCCCAGCCCTGCAGATAGATAGGATAGTGTCACCAGAACCAGCATATCACCCCAGTCCTGCATATAGATAGGTTAGTGTCACCAGAACCAGCATATCACCCCAGCCCTGCAGATAGATAGGTTAGTGTCACCAGACCCAGCATATCACCCCAGCCCTGCAGATAGATAGGTTAGTGTCACCAGAACCAGCATATCACCCCAGCCCTGCAGATAGATAGGTTACTGTCACCAGACCCAGCATATCACCCCAGCCCTGCAGATAGATAGGTTAGTGTCACCAGACCCAGCATATCACCCCAGCCCTGCAGATAGATAGGTTAGTGTCACCAGAACCAGCATATCACCCCAGCCCTGCAGATAGATAGGTTACTGTCACCAGACCCAGCATATCACCCCAGCCCTGCAGATAGATAGGTTACTGTCACCAGACCCAGCATATCACCCCAGCCCTGCAGATAGATAGGTTACTGTCACCAGACCCAGCATATCACCCCAGCCCTGCAGATAGATAGGTTAGAGTCACCAGACTCAGCATATCACCCCAGTCCTGCAGATAGATAGGTTACTGTCACCAGAACCAGCATATCACCCCAGCCCTGCAGATAGATAGGTTACTGTCACCAGACCCAGCATATCACCCCAGCCCTGCAGATAGATAGGTTACTGTCACCAGACCCAGCATATCACCCCAGCCCTGCAGATAGATAGGTTACTGTCACCAGAACCAGCATATCAGCCCAGCCCTGCAGATAGATAGGTTACTGTCACCAGAACCAGCATATCACCCCAGCCCTGCAGATAGATAGGATAGTGTCACCAGGACCAGCATATCACCCCAGTCCTGCAGATAGATAGGTTACTGTCACCAGAACCAGCATATCACCCCAGCCCTGCAGATAGATAGGATAGTGTCACCAGGACCAGCATATCACCCCAGCCCTGCAGATAGATAGGTTACTGTCACCAGAACCAGCATATCACCCCAGCCCTGCAGATAGATAGGTTACTGTCACCAGACCCAGCATATCACCCCAGCCCTGCAGATAGATAGGTTACTGTCACCAGAACCAGCATATCACCCCAGCCCTGCAGATAGATAGGTTAGTGTCACCAGAACCAGCATATCACCCCAGCCCTGCAGATAGATAGGTTACTGTCACCAGAACCAGCATATCACCCCAGTCCTGCATATAGATAGGTTAGTGTCACCAGAACCAGCATATCACCCCAACCCTGCAGATAGATAGGTTAGTGTCACCAGAACCAGCATATCACCCCAGCCCTGCAGATAGATAGGTTAGTGTCACCAGAACCAGCATATCACCCCAGCCCTGCAGATAGATAGGTTACTGTCACCAGACCCAGCATATCACCCCAGCCCTGCAGATAGATAGGTTAGTGTCACCAGACCCAGCATATCACCCCAGCCCTGCAGATAGATAGGTTAGTGTCACCAGAACCAGCATATCACCCCAGCCCTGCAGATAGATAGGTTACTGTCACCAGACCCAGTATATCACCCCAGCCCTGCAGATAGATAGGTTACTGTCACCAGACCCAGCATATCACCCCAGCCCTGCAGATAGATAGGTTACTGTCACCAGACCCAGCATATCACCCCAGCCCTGCAGATAGATAGGTTAGAGTCACCAGACTCAGCATATCACCCCAGTCCTGCAGATAGATAGGTTACTGTCACCAGAACCAGCATATCACCCCAGCCCTGCAGATAGATAGGTTACTGTCACCAGACCCAGCATATCACCCCAGCCCTGCAGATAGATAGGTTACTGTCACCAGACCCAGCATATCACCCCAGCCCTGCAGATAGATAGGTTACTGTCACCAGAACCAGCATATCAGCCCAGCCCTGCAGATAGATAGGTTACTGTCACCAGAACCAGCATATCACCCCAGCCCTGCAGATAGATAGGATAGTGTCACCAGGACCAGCATATCACCCCAGTCCTGCAGATAGATAGGTTACTGTCACCAGAACCAGCATATCACCCCAGCCCTGCAGATAGATAGGATAGTGTCACCAGGACCAGCATATCACCCCAGTCCTGCAGATAGATAGGTTACTGTCACCAGACCCAGCATATCACCCCAGCCCTGCAGATAGATAGGTTACTGTCACCAGAACCAGCATATCACCCCAGTCCTGCAGATAGATAGGTTACTGTCACCAGACCCAGCATATCACCCCAGCCCTGCAGATAGATAGGTTACTGTCACCAGACCCAGCCGGCAGATAGGTTACTGTCACCAGACCCAGTATATCACCCCAGCCCTGCAGATAGATAGGTTACTGTCACCAGACCCAGCCGGCAGATAGGTTACTGTCACCAGACCCAGTATATCACCCCAGCCCTGCAGATAGATAGGTTACTGTCACCAGAACCAGCATATCACCCCAGCCCTGCAGATAGATAGGTTAGTGTCACCAGAACCAGCATATCACCCCAGCCCTGCAGATAGATAGGTTACTGTCACCAGAACCAGCATATCACCCCAGCCCTGCAGATAGATAGGTTACTGTCACCAGAACCAGCATATCACCCCAGCCCTGCAGATAGATAGGTTACTGTCACCAGAACCAGCATATCACCCCAGTCCTGCAGATAGATAGGTTACTGTCACCAGAACCAGCATATCACCCCAGCCCTGCAGATAGATAGGATAGTGTCACCAGAACCAGCATATCACCCCAGTCCTGCATATAGATAGGTTAGTGTCACCAGAACCAGCATATCACCCCAGCCCTGCAGATAGATAGGTTAGTGTCACCAGACCCAGCATATCACCCCAGCCCTGCAGATAGATAGGTTAGTGTCACCAGAACCAGCATATCACCCCAGCCCTGCAGATAGATAGGTTACTGTCACCAGACCCAGCATATCACCCCAGCCCTGCAGATAGATAGGTTAGTGTCACCAGACCCAGCATATCACCCCAGCCCTGCAGATAGATAGGTTAGTGTCACCAGAACCAGCATATCACCCCAGCCCTGCAGATAGATAGGTTACTGTCACCAGACCCAGCATATCACCCCAGCCCTGCAGATAGATAGGTTACTGTCACCAGACCCAGCATATCACCCCAGCCCTGCAGATAGATAGGTTACTGTCACCAGACCCAGCATATCACCCCAGCCCTGCAGATAGATAGGTTAGAGTCACCAGACTCAGCATATCACCCCAGTCCTGCAGATAGATAGGTTACTGTCACCAGAACCAGCATATCACCCCAGCCCTGCAGATAGATAGGTTACTGTCACCAGACCCAGCATATCACCCCAGCCCTGCAGATAGATAGGTTACTGTCACCAGACCCAGCATATCACCCCAGCCCTGCAGATAGATAGGTTACTGTCACCAGACCCAGCATATCACCCCAGCCCTGCAGATAGATAGGTTACTGTCACCAGACCCAGCATATCACCCCAGCCCTGCAGATAGATAGGTTACTGTCACCAGAACCAGCATATCAGCCCAGCCCTGCAGATAGATAGGTTACTGTCACCAGAACCAGCATATCACCCCAGCCCTGCAGATAGATAGGATAGTGTCACCAGGACCAGCATATCACCCCAGTCCTGCAGATAGATAGGTTACTGTCACCAGAACCAGCATATCACCCCAGCCCTGCAGATAGATAGGATAGTGTCACCAGGACCAGCATATCACCCCAGCCCTGCAGATAGATAGGTTACTGTCACCAGAACCAGCATATCACCCCAGTCCTGCAGATAGATAGGTTACTGTCACCAGAACCAGCATATCACCCCAGCCCTGCAGATAGATAGGTTACTGTCACCAGGACCAGCATATCACCCCAGCCCTGCAGACAGATAGGTTACTGTCACCAGACCCAGTATATCACCCCAGCCCTGCAGATAGATAGGTTACTGTCACCAGACCCAGCATATCACCCCAGCCCTGCAGATAGATAGGTTACTGTCACCAGACCCAGCATATCACCCCAGCCCTGCAGATAGATAGGTTAGAGTCACCAGACTCAGCATATCACCCCAGTCCTGCAGATAGATAGGTTACTGTCACCAGAACCAGCATATCACCCCAGCCCTGCAGATAGATAGGTTACTGTCACCAGACCCAGCATATCACCCCAGCCCTGCAGATAGATAGGTTACTGTCACCAGACCCAGTATATCACCCCAGCCCTGCAGATAGATAGGTTACTGTCACCAGAACCAGCATATCAGCCCAGCCCTGCAGATAGATAGGTTACTGTCACCAGAACCAGCATATCACCCCAGCCCTGCAGATAGATAGGATAGTGTCACCAGGACCAGCATATCACCCCAGTCCTGCAGATAGATAGGTTACTGTCACCAGAACCAGCATATCACCCCAGCCCTGCAGATAGATAGGATAGTGTCACCAGGACCAGCATATCACCCCAGTCCTGCAGATAGATAGGTTACTGTCACCAGACCCCAGTATATCACCCCAGCCCTGCAGATAGATAGTTTACTGTCACCAGAACCAGCATATCACCCCAGCCCTGCAGATAGATAGGTTAGTGTCACCAGGACCAGCATATCACCCCAGCCCTGCAGATAGATAGGTTACTGTCACCAGACCCAGCATATCACCCCAGCCCTGCAGATAGATAGGTTACTGTCACTAGACCCCAGTATATCACCCCAGTCCTGCAGATAGATAGGTTACTGTCACCAGAACCAGCATATCACCCCAGTCCTGCAGATAGATAGGTTACTGTCACCAGGACCAGCATATCACCCCAGCCCTGCAGATAGATAGGTTACTGTCACCAGGACCAGCATATCACCCCAGCCCTGCAGATAGATAGGTTACTGTCACCAGAACCAGCATATCACCCCAGTCCTGCAGATAGATAGGTTACTGTCACCACAACCAGCATATCACCCCAGCCCTGCAGATAGATAGGTTACTGTCACCAGAACCAGCATATCACCCCAGCCCTGCAGATAGATAGGTTACTGTCACCAGAACCAGCATATCACCCCAACCCTGCAGATAGATAGGTTACTGTCACCAGACCCAGCATATCACACAAGCCCTGCAGATAGATAGGTTACTGTCACCAGAACCAGCATATCACCCAGCCCTGCAGATAGATAGGTTACTGTCACCAGAACCAGCATATCACCCCAGCCCTGCAGATAGATAGGTTACTGTCACCAGACCCAGCATATCACCCCAGCCCTGCAGATAGATAGGTTACTGTCACCAGAACCAGCATATCACCCAGCCCTGCAGATAGATAGGTTACTGTCACCAGAACCAGCATATCACCCCAGCCCTGCAGATAGATAGGTTACTGTCACCAGAACCAGCATATCACCCCAGCCCTGCAGATAGATAGGTTAGTGTCACCAGAACCAGCATATCACCCCAGCCCTGCAGATAGATAGGTTACGGTCACCAGAATCAGCATATCACCCCAGCCCTGCAGATAGATAGGTTACGGTCACCAGAATCAGCATATCACCCCAGCCCTGCAGATAGATAGGTTACTGTCACCAGAACCAGCATATCACCCAGCCCTGCAGATAGATAGGTTACTGTCACCAGAACCAGCATATCACCCCAGCCCTGCAGATAGATAGGTTACTGTCACCAGAACCAGCATATCACCCCAGCCCTGCAGATAGATAGGTTAGTGTCACCAGAACCAGCATATCACCCCAGCCCTGCAGATAGATAGGTTACTGTCACCAGAACCAGCATATCACCCCAGCCCTGCAGATAGATAGGTTACTGTCACCAGAACCAGCATATCACCCCAGCCCTGCAGATAGATAGGTTAGTGTCACCAGAACCAGCATATCACCCCAGCCCTGCAGATAGATAGGTTACGGTCACCAGAATCAGCATATCACCCAGCCCTGCAGATAGATAGGTTACGGTCACCAGAATCAGCATATCACCCCAGCCCTGCAGATAGATAGGTTACGGTCACCAGAATCAGCATATCACCCCAGTCCTGCATTTGCATATTGATGATAACGGATATCTCAGCAATAGTCAGTGATTCACAGGAGAGAAGACCATTTGATTTAGGCGTCCCTAACTTGTCAATCTGTGGGGCAGGGATGATATGTTTGGTTCTGGTGACATACTCCCTTTAACCCCTTCCCGCCGGTTGAATTTTTCGTTTTTGACTCCCCTCCTTCTAATCCCCATAACTTTTTATTTCTCCACTCTCAGAGCCATATGAGGTCTTAATCTTTGCGGGACAAATTGTTCTTCATGATGCCATCATTATTTATTCTGTACAATGTACTGGGAAGCAGGAAAAAAATTCTGAATGGGGGGGATTTGAAGAAAAAATGCATTTCTGCGACTTTCTTACGGGCAAGCCAACTTTCTATTCGTTACCCAAAGTGCATAAGGGGCTCGCCCCTTTAAAAGGCCGCCCTATAGTAGCTGGCATTAACAGCGTGATGCAAAATGTATCCTATTACGTGGATGAAGTTTTGCAGCCTTTTGTAACAACCCTACCGTCATGTAAAAGATACGATGGATGTACTTACGAGAATAGAGGCCCTGACTTTACCACCAGGAGCTTTTCTGGCTAGTCTTGATGTGGAGGCCCTCTACAGCTTCATACCCCATGATAGGGGGTGTGGAGGGCTTCTTAAAGTCAAGAGGTAATCATTTTGGAGCCCACAATTCTTTCGTGGTCGACCTCCTTCGCTTTATCCTCACCCATAACATCTTTTTGTTTGACCGCCTCCTCTTCCACCAAGTTCCTATGGGCACCCCTTGAGCACCAACTTTTACGGAGGGCACATCAAGAAGCCCTTTCAAGAGATCGGGGGTCCCTTTTGAAACCAAATAAACAAGATGATACAGGGGCTATGAGAATTATAGCCACTTAAGACATGGCCAATGGAGCAGTTATGGAGGTCCTAAAAAATGCATGGGATATCCTCTGCTCAGACTCAGACATCGGCCCTTTGGTTGGAGATCGTCCCCTGGCCAGAATCTAAAAGACCAGCTGGTTAAGAGCCATTTGGCACCTTTGAAAAGTGACTCTTGGTTATGCAGACAAGCCGACACTATAGTTGGCTCCCACAGTTGCGGATCGTGTCGAGCATGTCCTTCAATTCCAAAAAGCGAAACGTTCCAGAGCCACAGTACGGGGAAAAACTTACACCAACAGGGACTTTATTAACTGCAAAACTGCAGGCGTGGTGTATTTGGCCAATTGTAACCCCTGCTGGACTCAATAAGTAGGGAAAACCAAACTCGAGTTCCGAGGGAGGATCAGAGACTTGGATATAGGCCACTCGGCAGATACACCCATTGCACTACATGACGGAGATTTCAGGGTATTGAGTGGGTTCATCCATCGCTTAGAGGGAGGTGTAATCTAGACCAGCGTTTATTACAAAGAAAAGCAAGATGGACGTTCTTGTCGAAAACATACAAACCTTGGGGTCTCAATGAAACGATCTCATAAGCATGTTCTATTTAATATGGAATGGTTTTGTTAAGGAGATTGTTCGATCCTGGTCTATGTATGTACGAGATGTATATTGTGATCTTGTGTGGATACATCTAAACATGGTCCCTTGATGTTATACAGAGCCCTGATTCTATTGGCTATGATCGTGGATGGGTATGTTCATTCATCCGTTGTGTGTATAACGTTGCTTTTGGTGATCCTGGATCTGGTGAATTCTTTACCAAATATAGGAACCTGTTCATAGTGGTAGCTTTCCTTTGGTTTTCTAACTCCCCTTTTCAGGCCAAAAAGGTATCCTGTTTAGGGTATGTCATATACTTACCTGTGATGGCATTCCCCCATTCAGACTGGTGCAATAAAACTGACACCGGTCATGTTTTGTCATAAGATAAACGGTAGACACAGCCGCTTGTTTGTTTACATTTTGGTGTGGGCGCTGGCTCTAGATGAGGCATCTATTGGATACGGCGGATGGTGGGCGTGGTCTGATGTATGATGTATACCTACCTTCCTCCTATCACGAGCCTTGTCTCCTGAGCATGCGCGGTCTCTAGGTTCCCGGCCCGACGTCTCCTCGCTTGTATCAGCTGTTCGGGTGAACAGCGATTGGATGGACACGTCATTTTGGGCGCGGAGCCATCCATTTAAGTAGCGGCACGTCCCGTGGCCCCGTACGGTCATGCATCAGTGCTGACTGGGCTGCGGGAGGGCTAAATGGAATAATACCTAACCAAATAAGAAAAACATTTAGGTGTTAGGGGGTGTTCACACCACAGTCTGTGTCCGACAGCTAGTGTCCGCGAAAAATCTTGTGCGGACACTAGCTGTGTCCGTGACCTTTTGCATTGATTTAAATGGACATCGGGTGCGTTCTTTTACAGTCCGGGTCTGTCCTTAACTGTCCATTCACAAAGATGTCCGAATTTTCAAAGCGGACTGCAAAAACCTACATGTCGCGTTTTGCAGGTTCAAGACGGAACGCGGAGCCAATTGTGAGGCAGATTCCACCTCAAAATCAGCTCCAAATTACAGCATGTGAACTTAGCCTTATACATATTGCTACCTTGTCCTAGACTTAGTGTTATCAGAAGAAATTTCCCGTACACAAGCTAAGAGTTGTTTATTATATATCTTTATAATGGTTTAGGGAAAAACATACAAAAATAGCATTTTACAAGCTGTTCTTTAAGAGAGTTTTCCCCCGAGTAAGTTCTATGATAGATGATGTCATCAGATTTTATGCTAAAAGATTTCCCACACTCTGAACATGAAAATGATTTCTCCTCTGCGTGAGTCCTTTGATGCCTAACCAGACCTGATTTCAGAGTAAAACATTTCCCACATTCTGAACATGAATATGGCTTCTCTCCCGTGTGAATTCTCTGATGCGCCACAAGAGTTGACTTCTGGGCAAAACTTTTCCCACACTCTGAACATGAGAATGGTTTCTCTCCTGTGTGGGTTTTCTCATGTTCAATTAGAACAGATTTGTAGGTAAAACACTTGCCACATTTTGGACATGAGTATGGCTTCTCCCCTGTGTGAATTCTCTGATGTGCAACAAGAACCGATATCCGAGTAAAACGCTTCCCGCATTCGGAACAGGAAAATGGCCTCTCATCTCTGTGAATTCTCTGATGTCTCTCAAGATGATCTTTACGCGTAAAACATTTCCAACAATCCGGACAAGCGAATGGCTTCTCCCCAGTATGGCTTCTCTCGTGTTTAACAAGAGCTGATCTCTGGGCAAAATATTTCCCACAGTCTGAACATGAATATGGCTTCTCTCCTGTGTGAGTTCTCTGATGTTCAACAAGAATTGAATTCTGGGTAAAACATTTTCCACATTCTAAACATAGAAATGGCCGCTCGTCGCTGTGAATTCTCATGTGCATAGTAAGGCTGGAGTTCTTCTTAAATAGCTTCCCACATTCAAGACAGGGATATATTTTACCCGCGCCGTGCCTTGTGCTTTCAGTAACAATCGGTGATGGGTCCGGACAGGGTTCCCTATTAAGGAGGAATCCATGTATATTGGGTGTAATAGGGTACTGTCCAGAATTATCCGCCCCGATATCAAGATCTTCTGTGTCAAAATCTGGAAGTAATACAATTTTCTCTTCTAGACTCCTATTGAAGTCATCTGCGCGGGAGAAAAAATAACTATGAAATATCTACTTGATTTTGTCTCATGGTCACACTTGACACTTTTGGATGGAATTGGAGACATATGCGACAAATAAACAGAGGCCATAAACTAGTATAAAACATGAGCTATAAGAAATGGGGAAAGCTTTATAGCTTAGTGACGGTCACAGATATCTACACGGCTCCAAATATTCCCGTACCTGAATGGATTGGCAACAGACCCCTAGGCCAAAGCTATAGCCTGTACTGCCATACCCACAGAGCAGCGTGCAGGTGAGTTACAGAAGGAGTACTACATCACTCGGAGGAAACGGCAGCCACAGAGGGGAAGAAACATTAGTGGACATGGGGCTCAGGGTGGATGATGGCAACATGGGGAACAGAAGACATCCTACTAATATTATAAAGGTGAAAGTATGTGTGTTTGCATGTTTGTTCCTCAATCACGCCTACACGGGCCAACGGATTTGTCTGGAATTGCGCACATACATACCTTGGGTCCCGGATTGAACGATAGGCTACAAGGAATTCCCGTACACCACTGCAATTCACTCCTGTGCACGGTGCTTCTCATGGTTCAATTCGCTGCAGGACCTGGCGCGCTGTAGGACCCGGGATGACATCATCCCAGCCCTTTCAGCAGCTCACCTGATTGGGTGCCGCTTCTCTATGTGGGCGGAGTTATCGTCCGGCACCAACATGGCGTCTCTGAGAGGTCCGGAGCGTCCTGTACAAGGGCCTCTACTCTGGGGCAGCGACAAGTCCATACGGTGCCCCACCTGTGTGGCCTCACCACGGGACCGCAGTACTCTGCCGTGGCCGGACAGGGGGTTGCCTGCGCCGCGCTCTGGAACACCGGTTCGGCCAGCTGTCCTGCAGAGTCTGCCGTCTCTGGACACTACAAGTCAGAACATCGGTGCACGGGAAGCCCAGGGTGTGGTGAGGACGGGGCCACAGGTTGGTAGGAGGAAAGGGGACACACAGTCAGCAGGGTCTGGTGGGGGGAAAAGGGGGCACGGGGTAGGTAAGACAGGGGAAGGGGGTAGGAGGAAGGAGTGACCACATGGGGAAGCGGGTAGGGACAAAAGGTGGTGGTGGGCGCCAGGAGGGAGAGGAGGTAAAGAGTTACAGCGGGCCGCAGGATGGGGGGGCCACGGGGTAGGTAAGACGGGGGAAGGGGGCATGGCGTAGGGGGAAAAAAGAAGGCACGGAGTAGGTAACACGGGGGAAGGGGGCGCGTTCCTGGGGGGAAAAGGGGCATGGGGTAGGAGGAAGGAGTGACCACATGGGGAAGTGGGTAGGGAGAAAGGGGGGTGGCGGGCGCCAGGAGGAAGAGGAGGTAAACAGTTCCAGTGGGCCGCAGGGTGGGCCCCCGAGGGTCCATGGACCCACACGTGTAGGAAGGGCCCACTGCGGACACAAGGCAAAGGAACAAGCCTGCGTACCACTCCAGGTGGGTCCCGCAGGGGGTCGGGGTTCCGCGGACGAAGTCACGGGTAAAAGCTAGTTGATTATAAAGCGAAGAAGAGGATCCCACAGAAAGAGACGAGTATTGCCCACCTGAGCCGATGTCTATGGGAATCTCCTCTTCCTTGCACTGCTGATAACCCTTCAGGTGCAAATCATCTTCTACAGACAAATCTTGGACCTTAATATCAGTCAGATCTTCCCCCTAAAGTAATATGTGGGCAGATAATGTACAACTTAGACTCCGCAACACCAAAAGGGTATAAAAGTACCTACCCCAAAAAAGATGGCAGCCATAATTATTTATAGCGACTCAGCCCTATCTACCTGACCATCCTGAGGGATATGGTGGTCCTCCTCTGGACAATCCCGGGACTCCAGGGGACTGGGACATCTCTTCACTGAGTTTCTGCAACAAAATCCATCTATAGGAGAGAAAGGGAATACAATATATGTATATGTCAGGGTCAGATGGTGGCCGACCCTCACTTTTATACGGGTGTCCTACCAGCATTAGATCTACCCAACACTTACTTATGGCAACGCTTCTGGTCTGCAATACCAGGCACTATACAATATGCAGTGCTATGTTTGGCAAGCAGTGAAGAGGCCAAAACACTTGCCCTTCAATCTGCTGATCGTTGAGTGTTCTGGGTTTTGGATTCTGACACTTGTTACCGGGCCAGTAGTATACAGTGTCAGAAACAGACGGCTCCGTACATGGTGTAGTGGACAAGCCGCGCTATTACAGCCCAGTTCCCATTCATTTCAATGTGACAAGTGCACAGCCGCAGCCATCTGCTTCCAGCTCTGCGCACTGTCTAGTATCGGGCCCGGGTCCTGAACACCTGATTAGTGTGTAGACTTTGTATACAGACACCATAACAATCTTCTAGTACAACACAATAACATGGTAGCAGTAATCGGAGTCTGTACACACCAGCTCATGGCCCTAACCAGACTGAAATCTGCTGCCCGGGGAGATATCTGTATTACCTGTGCTGATCTCTACAGGCTCCTCCTTCTGCAGACTCGGCTCCTCCCACCTCGCATACGTCTCTTCATCTCCTGAGAAAGCCTCAGTCTTAATATTCAGCAGATCTTCACCCTACGATCGTCCATAGACAGATCACAGAAAATTCAGATGAAGAAGAGACCGGGAACCAGCAAATACCGGGATAACAAACCTATATGTGACAGTGAGGGAGTATTCCTACTGACCTCCCAAATACATGCACCCCCAGATACAAATACAAAATACATGCACCCCCAAATACATGCACCCCCAGACTGGA
Organism: Leptodactylus fuscus; assembly: GCF_031893055.1. Taxonomy (NCBI): domain Eukaryota; kingdom Metazoa; phylum Chordata; class Amphibia; order Anura; family Leptodactylidae; genus Leptodactylus; species Leptodactylus fuscus. The sequence continues at coordinate 80,831,221 of NC_134274.1, read as the reverse complement.
GAAGCAGGGAACGATCTCCTGACTCGTGGCAGCTCGTCCCCCATTATTACAAAGGATCCAATTTGGTGAAATCCAACATGGCGGATCCTTCCCCTGACATGAGCAGGGGGAGAGTGGAACACCCCGTACACATTAGATGGTCGGCCACTGAAATCCACAGGTTTGGCCATGAAATGGTCTTTCATGACA